>NC_092107.1:51590596-51688594 GCF_045679555.1 Salvelinus alpinus | reverse complement strand
CTCGGAACTAACAGCCTCGGAACTAACAGCCTCGGAACTAACAGCCTCAGAACTAACATCCTCGGAACTAACATCCTCGGAACTAACAGCCTCGGAACTAACATCCTCGGAACTAACATCCTCGGAACTAACAGCCTCGGAACTAACAGCCTCGGAACTAACAGTCTCGGAACTAACAACTCGCTGTTGGAGTGTTCCTAGCTCCAACAGTGCAGTAGTATCTAGATAAATGATTGTGTTCCTAGCTCCAACAGTGCAGTAGTATCTAACTAAATGCTTGTGTTCCTAGCTCCAACAGTGCAGTAGTATCTAACTAAATGCTTGTGTTCCTAGCTCCAACAGTGCAGTAGTATCTAACTAAATGCTTGTGTTCCTAGCTCCAACAGTGCAGTAGTATCTAACTAAATGCTTGTGTTCCTAGCTCCAACAGTGCAGTAGTATCTAACTAAATGCTTGTGTTCCTAGTTCCAACAGAGCAGTAATATCTAACTAAATGCTTGTGTTCATAGCTCCAACAGTGCAGTAGTATCTAACTAAATGCTTGTGTTCCTAGCTCCAACAGTGCAGTAGTATCTAACTAAATGCTTGTGTTTCTAGCTCCAACAGTGCAGTAGTATCTAACGAAATGCTTGTGTTCCTAGTTCCAACAGTGCAGTAGTATCTAACGAAATGCTTGTGTTCCTAGCTCCAACAGTGCAGTAGCATCTAACTAAATGCTTGTGTTCCTAGCTCCAACAGTGCAGTAGTATCTAACGAAATGCTTGTGTTCATAGCTCCAACAGTGCAGTAGTATCTAACTAAATGCTTGTGTTCCTAGCTCCAACAGTGCAGTAGTATCTAACTAAATGCTTGTGTTCCTAGCTCCAACAGTGCAGTAGTATCTAACGAAATGCTTGTGTTCCTACCTCCAACAGTACAGTAATATCTAACAATTCACAACAATACACACATCTAAAGTAAAATAATGGAATTAATAAATATATAAATATTAGGATGAGCGATGTTGGAGCGGCACTGACTAAAATACAGTAGAATAGAATACAGTATATACATATGAAACAGTATGTAAACATTAAAATTACTATTGTTCCATTTTTAAAGTGACCAGTGATTTCATGTCTATGTGTATGGGGCAGCAGCCTCTAAGGTTGCTGTTGTGCCTTCTTCACCACACTGTCTGTGTGTTTGGACCAATTCAGTTTGTCCGTGATGTGTACGCCAAGGAACTGGAGGCTTTCCACCTTCTCCACTGCTGTCCCGTCGATGTGGATAGGGGGGTGCTCCCTCTGCTGTTTCCTTAAGTCCACGATCATCTCCTTTGTTTTGTTGACGTTGAGTGTGAGGTTATTTTCCTGACACCACACTCCGAGGGCCCTCAACTCCTCCCTGTAGGCCGTCTCGTCGTTGTTGGTAATCAAGCCTACCACTGTTGTGTGGTCTGCAAACTTGATGATTGAGATGGAGGCGTGCTTGGCCACGCAGTCAGGAGTGAACAGGGAGTACAGGAGGGGGCTGAGCACGCATCCTTGTGGAGCCCCAGTGTTGAGGATCAGCAGGGTGGAGATGTTGTTACCTACCTTCACCACTTGGGGGCAGTGAACTTGTAGATCAATGACTGGCAAGTTCGACACTGAGCGATGCAGTTCTCACAAGATGAGAGGTATTTTTGGAAGGTAGAAATTTCAACAAAACATTTTAGTGAACCGGCAATTCGTAACATTTTAATAGATTTTTTTTGACCGATGCGACATTTCGATCCGTTTTAGGGTTCGGCGGACCAATACACTCACATCTTAAACATTTGAACCGGGGGGACTGATGCGCGTATCGGTGAATCGTTACATCCCTACCTCTTACCGCTCGTCTTGAACTTCAAATTGGTATGACCAACATGTACGACCATGACTGGGTCCAGTTCACTCACCTCAGTCCATGTCTCAGCTGACACACTGGGGCATATTGCTGCTGCTCCTCCTTGACTCTTCACTGACCACAGAATAACCTGGAGGGGAGAGGGAGGTGAGAGGTCACGTTAGCGAAATCTGCATCTTCAAAATGCACACCATGATAAAAAGCTTTATGTTTTATAAACCATTTCACCTCTGTTTTATATTGAAAGGCAATGTCACGTTCTGACCATAGTTCTTTTGTGTTTTTCTTTGTTTTAGTGTGGTCAGGGCGTGAGTTGGGTGGGTATTATCTATGTTTTCTGTTTCTATGTGGGGTTTCTCGTTTGGCCTGATATGGTTCTCAATCAGAGGCAGGTGTTAGTCATTGTCTCTGATTGGGAACCATATTTAGGTAGCCTGTGTTCTATTGTGTTTGGTGGGTGGTTGTCTTCAGTCTTTGTGTGTCTGCACCAGATAGAACTGTTTCGGTTTTCACTTTTGTTGTTTTGTATTTTGAAATATTCGTTTTTTTATTTTTTTATTAAATTAAGATGAACACTGACTACGCTGCGCTTTGGTCCTCTCCTTCTTCCACCGACGAAAGCCGCTACAGACAAGTGGTTTATTTGCTCTAATAGAAAGATCTGGGGCGTACAAATCTAATTTTTCATCATACAAATTTGAAAACATGAATGAAATATCTAATTTCCATTAAGTTTTCACACCCCTGAATCAATACTTTGTAGAATAACCTTTCGGCAGCGATTACAGCTGTGAGTCTTTCTGGGTAATTCTCTAAGAGCTTTCCACACGTGGATTGTGCAACACTTGCCCATTATTCTTTAAAGAAAATGCTCCAAGCTCTGTGAAATTGGTTGTTGATCATTACAAGTAGGACTATCCCCCCCCCCCCCAAAAAAGGCTGTTAGTTTCCGAGTCTTCTGTTCTTTCGACCAGTCAATTGGTCAACATTTTAAAACGTGTATTTTTCCATATTTTCCTGTGTTAAAAAAAAATCAACTATGCGCACTGGAATTGTCTGATGCTTTAAGCGCACTGTTTGATGAAATAATTAATTGACACTCGAGTGAGCCAGAGATCAAAGAAGAAAAAAACTGTTCCTGACACCCCTCAACCTGCTGCTATGGTCTTCAGGCCAGGATTGCCCGCCCCCAGGCCCTTATTGGCCCCCTCCTGCTGCTGGGTCACATTGGAGAGCTGGGATTGGCTGTCGCTGCTCACTTGCTTGCCATGATTGGTCAGCTTATTGTCGGGGTGCATTTGAATGGTTACGCTCCTGAAGTTTTCTACACCAGGGGTCGGCAACCTTTTTAATGTGGAGTCCCATTTTACCTTAACATTTCTACCGATCTGCGTGCCAGTTATGATTTTCATATTGCACATTTTTGTGGAACAGTTTCATTTAAATTATAATAACGTCTTCAAATCTCAAATTCATTGTCATGTGGTTAATTTAAATTCTATCAAATTCTAAATGAAAATTATACAATTCTAAAAGTTCATTCTATTGCCAAGTAGGGAAAAATGGCTTACAATGAAGCAAAATCACAAAAAATATTTCAGATAGAACATTTTCTGATAGAATAAATATCCCATAAATCACATTGGTTACACATGGCCTGTCTGCAATGAACTAAAAACAATGTATCAATAATCATCTGGGTCCGGCCAAAAGCTCACGCTAGCAAACTAGCAACAGCACCTCTTCAACCTCAGGAGGCTGAAGAAATTCGGCTTGTCACCAAAAACACTCAAACTTTTACAGATGCACAATCGAGAGCATCCTGTCGGGCTGTATCACCGCCTGGTACGGCAACTGCTCCGCCCACAACCGCAAGGCTCTCCAGAGGGTAGTGAGGTCTGCACAACTACCTGCCCTCCAGGACACCTACACCACACGATGTCACAGGAAGGCCAAAAAGATCACCAAGGACAACAACCACCCGAGCCACTGCCTGTTCACCCCGCTATCATCCAGAAGGCGAGGTCAGTACAGGTGCATCAAAGCAGGGACCGAGAGACTGAAAAACAGCTTCTATCTCAAGGCCATCAGACTGTTAAACAGCCATCACTAACATTGAGTGGCTGCTGCCAACATACTGACTCAAATTTCCAGCCACTTTTGGATGTAATAAATGTATCACTAGTCACTTTAAACAATGCCACTTTATATAATGTTTACATACCCTACATTACTCATATCATATGTATATACTGTACTGTATACCATCTACTGCATCTTGCCTATGCCGTTCGGCCATCGCTCATCCATATATTTATATGTACATATTCTTATTCATTCCTTTACACTTGTGTGTATAAGGTAGATGTTGTGAAATTGTTAGATTACTTGTTAGATATTACTGCACGGTCGGAACTAGAAGCACAAGCATTTTGCTACACTCGCATTAACATCTGCTAACCATGTGTATGTGACAAATAACATTTGATTTGATTTGATTCAGATGTCGTCCCTGTAACGCACAGCGTTGAGATTGCCTGCAATGACAACACGCTCAGTCCGATGACGCTGTGACACACCGCCCCAGACGATGATGGACCCTCCACCTCCAAATCAATCCGGCTCCAGAGTACAGGCCTCGGTGTAACGCTCATTCCTTCGACGATAAACGCGAATCCGAGCATCACCCCTGGTGAGACAAAACCGTGACTCGTCAGAGAACAGCACTTTTTTGCCAGTCCTGTCTGGTCCAGCGACGGTGGGTTTGTGCCCATAGGCAACGTTGTTACCGGTGATATCTGGTGAGGACCTGCCTTACAACAGGCCTACAAGCCCTCAGTCCAGCCTCTCTCAGCCTATTGCGGACAGTCTGAGCACTGATGGAGGGATTGTGCGTTCCTGGTGTAACTCGGGCAGTTGTTGTTGCCATCCTGTACCTGTCCCGCAGGTGTGATGTTCGGATGTACCGATCCTGTGCACGTGTTGTTACACATGGTCTGCCACTGCAAGGACGATCAGCTGTCCGTCCTATCTCCCTGTAGAGCTGTACGGACATTGCAATTTATTGCCACATCTGCAGTCCTCAGGCCTCCCTGCAGCATGCCTAAGGCACGTTCACGCAGATGATTAGGGACCCTGGGCATCTTTCTTTTGGTGTTTTTCAGAGTCAGTAGAAAGGCCTCTTTAGTGTTCTAAGCTTTCACAACTGTGACATAAATTGCCTACCGTCTGTAAGCTGTTAGTGTCTTAACGACCGTTCAACAGGTGCATGTTCATTAATTGTTTATGGTTCATTGAACAAGCATGGGAAACAGTGTTTAAATCCTTTACAATGAAGATCTGTGAAGTTATTTAGATTTTTACGAATTATCTTTGAAAGACAGGGTCCTGAAAAAGGGACGTTCCTTTTTTTCTGAGTTTATATGTAATGGGTAATTGATAGACACTAACAATCAAAGGACAAAACAATTCACACAATGAAGTTATGAAACAAAGAATGGGCATGAATTGGCGGGAGAGAGCGCATTCTGGAGAGAGACCCGCCTTGTTGCATCTTAGCCACACTCCCCTTCTTATTGGCTCCTGTCTCAGTGAGACAGGAGCCAATCAGACAGGTGTGCCATGAAAATATATATATATTTGCGACCGCTCAACTAAAAACATCTCGGTCGAACAAACAATCGACAAGTCGACTAAATGGGGTCAGCCCTAATTTCTAGAGAACTATTTTCAGGTATTGCCATAGACTATCAAGTAGATTTAAGACAAAACTGTACTTGGAACATTCACTGTCTTCTTGATTAGCAACTCCAGTGTAGATGTGGCCTTGTGTTTTAGGTTATTGTCCTGCTGAAAGGTGAATTCATCTCCCAGTGTCTGGTGGAAAGCAGACTGAAGCAGGTTTTCCTCTAGGATGCTTAGCTCCCTTACATGTATTTTTTTTATCCTGAAAAACTCCCCAGTCCTTAACGATTACAAGCATACCCATAACATGATGCAGACACCACTATGCTTGAAAATATGGAGAGTGGTACTCAGTAATGTGTGGTATTGGATTTCCCCCAAACATAACACTTTGCAATCAGGACAAAAAGTAAATTGCTTTGCCACATTTTTTGCGGTTTTTGCCTTGTTGCAAACAGGATGCATGTTTTGGAATATTTGTATTCAGGCATCGTTCTTCTCACTCTGTCATTTAAGTTAGTATTGTGGAGTAACTACAATGTTGTTGATTCATCCTCAGTTTTCTCCTTTCACAGTCATTAAACTATGTAACTGGTTTAAAATCACCATTGGACTCATGGTGAAATCCCTGAGCGGTTTCCTTCCTCTCCAGCAACTGAGTTAGGAAGGACGCCTGTATCTTTGTAGTGACTGGGTGTATTGATACACCATCCAAAGTGTAATTAATAACTTCACCATGCTCAAAGTGATATTTAATGTCTGCTTTGTATTACGCATCTACCAATAGGTGCCCTTCTTTGTGAGGCATTGGAACCTCCCTGGTCTTTGTGGTTGAATTTGTGTTTAAAATTTCCTGCTCGACTGAGTGACCTTATAGATAATTGTATGTGTGGGTTACAGAGATGAGGTAGTCATTCAAAAATAATATTTAACTCTATGCAACTCATGCGATTTGTTAAGCAAATTTTTACTTCTGAACTAATTTAGGCTTGCCATAACAAAGGACTACTTATTGACTCAAGACATTTCATCTTTTCATTTGTAATTGGTTTAAAAAAAATAAAAAATAAAAAAATAAAAAATAACTGTTAATACCTTCTGAAGTAGGTGTATTGTGATTGGATAGTGGGATTTTGTGATTCGATGTTCCAAACATATTGCTCACTATATGTACACGCTGCAGAATGACAAGCGACAGCATCAGAAAACTAGTTTAGATCAGCCATGGAAATAAAGTGATGAAAACATGTTGGAGAACAAGAGCTACCTACAGGAGCACTTGTTTTACTAATCTAACTACCTACAGGAGCACTTGTTTTACTCATCTAACTACCTACAGGAGCACTTGTTTTACTAATCTAACTACCTACAGGAGCACTTGTTTTTACTAATCTAACTACCTACAGGAGCACTTGTTCTTACTAATCTAACTACCTACAGGAGCACTTGTTTTTACTAATCTAACTACCTATAGAAGCACTAGTTTTTACTAATCTAACTACCTACAGGAACACTTGTTTTACTCATCTAACTACCTACAGGAGCACTTGTTTTACTCATCTAACTACCTACAGGAGCACTTGTTGTACTAATCTAACTACCTACAGGAGCACTTGTTTTTACTAATCTAACTACCTACAGGAGCACTTGTTTTTACTCATCTAACTACCTACAGGAGCACTTGTTTTTACTAATCTAACTACCTACAGGAGCACTTGTTTTACTAATCTAACTACCTACAGGAGCACTTGTTTTACTCATCTAACTACCTACAGGAGCACTTGTTTTACTAATCTAACTACCTACAGGAGCACTTGTTTTACTCATCTAACTACCTACAGGAGCACTTGTTTTACTAATCTAACTATGGGAGGTGTGTGTGTTCTGCCGTGTGTAGTCATGGGAGGTGTGTGTGTGTGTGTTCTGCCGTGTGTTGTCGTGGGAGGTGTGTGTGTTCTGCCGTGTGTAGTCATGGGAGGTGTGTGTGTGTGTTCTGCAGTGTGTAGTCATGGGAGGTGTGTGTGTTCTGCCGTGTGTAGTCATGGGAGGTGTGTGTGTGTGTTCTGCAGTGTGTAGTCATGGGAGGTGTGTGTGTGTTCTGCCGTGTGTAGTCATGGGAGGTGTGTGTGTGTTCTGCAGTGTGTAGTCATGGGAGGTGTGTGTGTTCTGCCGTGTGTAGTCGTGGGAGGTGTGTGTGTGTTCTGCAGTGTGTAGTCATGGGAGGTGTGTGTGTGTTCTGCAGTGTGTAGTCATGGGAGGTGTGTGTGTTCTGCAGTGTGTAGTCATGGGAGGTGTGTGTGTTCTGCCGTGTGTAGTCGTGGGAGGTGTGTGTGTGAAGATACTACCAGCAGAACAAAAGGTCACTGCAGGTCCCCAGCCTCTGTGTTCAAGACATGAGCCACAGACCATTTGACTTGACGTAAGGCAGTGTGTTCTGCAGTGTGTATTCTTGCAATGTGACAAATCCGACCAGCTCTGGTTTTATACACAGTACGGCTTGATCATGTCTGTCTGTCTGTCTGTCTGTCTGTCTGTCTGTCTGTCTGTCTGTCTGTCTGTCTGTCTGTCTGTCTGTCTGTCTGTCTGTCTGTCTGTCTGTCTGTCTGTCTGTCTGTCTGTCTGTCTGTCTGTCTGTCTGTCTGTCTGTCTGCCTGTCTCTATATCGGCTTCATACCACAGCAGCTCCCTCTGTATCTCTGTTCAGTCTCCAGCAGGCTGCCTGTAAATTGTTGCACGACGGAGGCAGAAAACAGTCAGTACAGAGGCAGAAAGCAGTCAGTACAGAGGCAGAAAGCAGTCAGTACAGAGGCAGAAAGCAGTCAGTACAGAGGCAGAAAACAGTCAGTACAAAGGCAGAAAGCAGTCAGTACACGACAGAGGCAGAAAGCAGTCAGTACAGAGGCAGAAAACAGTCAGTACAGAGGCAGAAAGCAGTCAGTACACGACAGAGGCAGAAAACAGTCAGTACAGAGGCAGAAAACAGTCAGTACTGAGGCAGAAAGCAGTCAGTACTGAGGCAGAAAGCAGTCAGTACAGAGGCAGAAAGCAGTCAGTACAGAGGCAGAAAGCAGTCAGTACACGACAGAGGCAGAAAGCAGTCAGTACACGACAGAGGCAGAAAGCAGTCAGTACACGACAGAGGCAGAAAGCAGTCAGTACACGACAGAGGCAGAAAGCAGTCAGTACACGACAGAGGCAGAAAGCAGTCAGTACACGACAGAGGCAGAAAGCAGTCAGTACACGACAGAGGCAGAAAGCAGTCAGTACACGACAGAGGCAGAAAGCAGTCAGTACACGACAGAGGCAGAAAGCAGTCAGTACACGACAGAGGCAGAAAGCAGTCAGTACAGAGGCAGAAAGCAGTCAGTACAGAGGCAGAAAGCAGTCAGTACAGAGGCAGAAAGCAGTCAGTACAGAGGCAGAAAGCAGTCAGTACAGAGGCAGAAAGCAGTCAGTACAGAGGCAGAAAGCAGTCAGTACAGAGGCAGAAAGCAGTCAGTACAGAGGCAGAAAGCAGTCAGTACAGAGGCAGAAAGCAGTCAGTACAGAGGCAGAAAGCAGTCAGTACACGACAGAGGTGTGACAACCACACATTCCACCACAATCAGAAAGAGAGAAAAGGACAAACGTTGTAAATACACCGATATTGATCTGTTTATTTATCGTTCTTTGTTGATGTTAAATTTGTTTCGTCTCACTTTTGTTGTTTTAACTTGCTTTGGCGATGAGAGAGAAACGAACAATGGATAGAAAATATGAATGATCTGTGACGGTCTAATATGGGTGATCTGTGACGGTCTAATATGGGTGATCTGTGACGGTCTAATATGGGTGATCTGTGACGGTCTAATATGGGTGATCTGTGACGGTCTAATATGGGTGATCTGTGACGGTCTAATATGGGTGATCTGTGACAGTCTAATATGGGTGATCTGTGACGGTCTAATATGGGTGATCTGTGACGGTCTAATATGGGTGATCTGTGACAGTCTAATATGGGTGATCTGTGACGGTCTAATATGGGTGATCTGTGACAGTCTAATATGGGTGGTCTGTGACAGTCTAATATGGGTGATCTGTGACGGTCTAATATGGGTGATCTGTGACGGTCTAATATGGGTGATCTGTGACAGTCTAATATGGGTGATCTGTGACGGTCTAATATGGGTGATCTGTGACAGTCTAATATGGGTGATCTGTGACGGTCTAATATGGGTGATCTGTGACGGTCTAATATGGGTGATCTGTGACGGTCTAATATGGGTGATCTGTGACAGTCTAATATGGGTGATCTGTGACGGTCTAATATGGGTGATCTGTGACAGTCTAATATGGGTGGTCTGTGACAGTCTAATATGGGTGATCTGTGACGGTCTAATATGGGTGATCTGTGACAGTCTAATATGGGTGATCTGTGACGGTCTAATATGGGTGATCTGTGACGGTCTAATATGGGTGATCTGTGACGGTCTAATATGGGTGATCTGTGACGGCCTAATATGGGTGATCTGTGACGGTCTAATATGGGTGATCTGTGACGGTCTAATATGGGTGATCTGTGACGGCCTAATATGGGTGATCTGTGACGGTCTAAAATGGGTGATCTGTGACGGCCTAATATGGGTGATCTGTGACGTCTAATATGGGTGATCTGTGACGTCTAATATGGGTGATCTGTGACGGCCTAATATGGGTGATCTGTGACAGTCTAATATGGGTGATCTGTGACGGCCTAATATGGGTGATCTGTGACGGCCTAATATGGGTAATCTGTGACGGCCTAATATGGGTGATCTGTGACGGTCTAATATGGGTGATCTGTGACGGTCTAATATGGGTGATCTGTGACGGTCTAATATGGGTGATCTGTGACGGTCTAATATGGGTGATCTGTGACGGTCTAATATGGGTGATCTGTGACGGTCTAATATGGGTGATCTGTGACGGTCTAATATGGGTGATCTGTGACGGTCTAATATGGGTGATCTGTGACGGCCTAATATGGGTGATCTGTGACGGTCTAATATGGGTGATCTGTGACGGTCTAATATGGGTGATCTGTGACGGTCTAAAATGGGTGATCTGTGACGGTCTAATATGGGTGATCTGTGACGGTCTAAAATGGGTGATCTGTGACGGTCTAATATGGGTGATCTGTGACGGTCTAATATGGGTGATCTGTGACGGCCTAATATGGGTGATCTGTGACGGCCTAATATGGGTGATCTGTGACGTCTAATATGGGTGATCTGTGACGTCTAATATGGGTGATCTGTGACGGCCTAATATGGGTGATCTGTGACAGTCTAATATGGGTGATCTGTGACGGTCTAATATGGGTGATCTGTGACAGTCTAATATGGGTGATCTGTGACGGTCTAATATGGGTGATCTGTGACGGTCTAATATGGGTGATCTGTGACGGTCTAATATGGGTGATCTGTGACGGTCTAATATGGGTGATCTGTGACGGTCTAATATGGGTGATCTGTGACGGTCTAATATGGGTGATCTGTGACGGTCTAATATGGGTGATCTGTGACGGTCTAATATGGGTGATCTGTGACGGCCTAATATGGGTGATCTGTGACGGTCTAATATGGGTGATCTGTGACGGTCTAATATGGGTGATCTGTGACGGTCTAAAATGGGTGATCTGTGACGGTCTAAAATGGGTGATCTGTGACGGTCTAATATGGGTGATCTGTGACGGTCTAAAATGGGTGATCTGTGACGGTCTAATATGGGTGATCTGTGACGGTCTAAAATGGGTGATCTGCGACGGTCTAATATGGGTGATCTGCGACGGTCTAAAATGGGTGATCTGCGACGGTCTAAAATGGGTGATCTGCGACGGTCTAATATGGGTGATCTGCGACGGTCTAATATGGGTGATCTGCGACGGTCTAATATGGGTGATCTGCGACGGCCTAATATGGGTGATCTGCGACGGCCTAATATGGGTGATCTGTGACGGCCTAATATGGGTGATCTGTGACGTCTAATATGGGTGATCTGTGACGGCCTAATATGGGTGATCTGTGACGGCCTAATATGGGTAATCTGTGACGGTCTAATATGGGTGATCTGTGACGGTCTAATATGGGTGATCTGTGACGGTCTAATATGGGTGATCTGTGACGGCCTAATATGGGTGATCTGTGACGGTCTAATATGGGTGATCTGTGACGGTCTAATATGGGTGATCTGTGACGGTCTAATATGGGTGATCTGTGACGGCCTAATATGGGTGATCTGTGACGGCCTAATATGGGTGATCTGTGACGGTCTAATATGGGTGATCTGTGACGGTCTAATATGGGTGATCTGTGACGGTCTAATATGGGTGATCTGTGACGGTCTAATATGGGTGATCTGTGACGGTCTAATATGGGTGATCTGTGACGGTCTAATATGGGTGATCTGTGACGGTCTAATATGGGTGATCTGTGACGGTCTAATATGGGTGATCTGTGACGGTCTAATATGGGTGATCTGTGACGGCCTAATATGGGTGATCTGTGACGGCCTAATATGGGTGATCTGTGACGGCCTAATATGGGTGATCTGTGACGGTCTAATATGGGTGATCTGTGACGGTCTAATATGGGTGATCTGTGACCGTATAATATGGGTGATCTGTGGCGGTCTAATATGGGTGATCTGTGACGGTCTAATATGGGTGATCTGTGACGGCCTAATATGGGTGATCTGTGACGGCCTAATATGGGTGATCTGTGACGGTCTAATATGGGTGATCTGTGACGGTCTAATATGGGTGATCTGTGACGGCCTAATATGGGTGATCTGCGACGGCCTAATATGGGTGATGGGTGATCTGTGACGGTCTAATATGGGTGATCTGTGACGGTCTAATATGGGTGATCTGTGACGGCCTAATATGGGTGATGGGTGATCTGTGACAGTCTAATATGGGTGATCTGTGACGGCCTAATATGGGTGATCTGCGACAGCCTAATATGTGTGATCTGTGACGGTCTAATATGGGTGATCTGTGACGGTCTAATATGGGTGATGGGTGATCTGTGACGTCTAATATGGGTGATCTGAGACAGTTTAATATGGGTGATCTGTGACGGCCTAATATGGGTGATCTGTGACGGCCTAATATGGGTGATGGGTGATCTGTGACGGTCTAATATGGGTGATCTGTGACGGCCTAATATGGGTGATCTGTGACGTCTAATATGGGTGATGGGTGATCTGTGACAGTCTAATATGGGTGATCTGTGACGGCCTAATATGGGTGATCTGCGACAGCCTAATATGTGTGATCTGTGACGGTCTAATATGGGTGATCTGTGACGGTCTAATATGGGTGATCTGTGACGTCTAATATGGGTGATCTGAGACAGTTTAATATGGGTGATCTGTGACGGTCTAATATGGGTGATCTGTGACGGTCTAATATGGGTGATCTGCGACGGCCTAATATGGGTGATCTGCGACGGTCTAATATGGGTGATCTGCGACGGTCTAATATGGGTGATCTGTGACGGTCTAATATGGGTGATCTGTGACGGCCTAATATGGGTGATCTGCGACGGCCTAATATGGGTGATGGGTGATCTGTGACAGTCTAATATGGTTGATCTGTGACGGCCTAATATGTGTGATCTGTGACGGTCTAATATGGGTGATCTGTGACGGTCTAATATGGGTGATGGGTGATCTGTGACAGTCTAATATGGGTGATCTGTGACAGTCTAATATGGGTGATCTGTGACGGCCTAATATGGGTGATCTGTGACGGCCTAATATGGGTGATCTGTGACGTCTAATATGGGTGATCTGTGACGTCTAATATGGGTGATCTGTGACGGCCTAATATGGGTGATCTGTGACGGCCTAATATGGGTGATCTGCGACGGTCTAATATGGGTGATCTGTGACGTCTAATATGGGTGATCTGTGACGTCTAATATGGGTGATGGGTGATCTGAGACAGTTTAATATGGGTGATCTGTGACGTTCTAATATGGGTGATCTGTGACGGTCTAATATGGGTGATCTGTGACAGTCTAATATGGGTGATCTGTGACAGTCTAATATGGGTGATCTGTGACGGCCTAATATGGGTGATCTGTGACAGTCTAATATGGTTGATCTGTGACAGTCTAATATGGGTGATCTGTGACAGTCTAATATGGGTGATCTGTGACAGTCTAATATGGGTGATCTGCGACGGCCTAAAGGCTAACACCAAAAAGGCCAACACCAGTTTAAAACAACCAGACTAAAGACGAACACCAGTTTAAAACAACCAGACTACGTGAAACTCAATAGTGAATGTGTTTTCTTCTCTATGCCAGTTTGGTGGAGATGGAGACAGAGCCAGAGGAGACTGGAGAGACAAGAGGAGACTGGAGAGACAAGAGGAGACTGGAGAGACAAGAGGAGACTGGAGAGACAAGAGGAGACTGGAGAGACAAGAGGAGACTGGAGAGACAAGAGGAGACTGGAGAGACAAGAGGAGACTGGAGAGACAAGAGGAGACTGGAGAGACAAGAGGAGACTGGAGAGACAAGAGGAGACTGGAGAGACAAGAGGAGACTGGAGAGACAAGAGCCAGACTGGAGAGACAAGAGCCAGACTGGAGAGACAAGAGCCAGACTGGAGAGACAAGAGGAGACTGGAGAGACAAGAGGAGACTGGAGAGACAAGAGGAGACTGGAGAGACAAGAGGAGACTGGAGAGACAAGAGGAGACTGGAGAGACAAGAGGAGACAAGAAGAGACTGGAGAGACAAGAGCCAGACTGGAGAGACAAGAGGAGACTGGAGAGACAAGAGGAAACTGGAGAGACAAGAGGAGACTGGAGAGACACGAGGAGACTGGAGAGACAAGAGGAGACTGGAGAGACAAGAGGAAACTGGAGAGACAAGAGGAGACTGGAGAGACAAGAGGAGACTGGAGAGACAAGAGGAGACTGGAGAGACAAGAGGAGACTGGAGAGACAAGAGGAGACTGGAGAGACAAGAGGAGACTGGAGAGACAAGAGGAGACTGGAGAGACAAGAGGAGACAAGAAGAGACTGGAGAGACAATAGCCAGACTGGAGAGACAAGAGGAAACTGGAGAGACAAGAGGAGACTGGAGAGACAAGAGGAGACTGGAGAGACAAGAGGAGACTGGAGAGACACGAGGAGACTGGAGAGACAAGAGGAGACTGGAGAGACAAGAGGAAACTGGAGAGACAAGAGGAGACTGGAGAGACAAGAGGAGACTGGAGAGACAAGAGGAGACTGGAGAGACAAGAGGAGACTGGAGAGACAAGAGGAGACTGGAGAGACAAGAGGAGACTGGAGAGACAAGAGGAGACTGGAGAGACAAGAGGAGACTGGAGAGACAAGAGGAGACTGGAGAGACAAGAGGAGACTGGAGAGACACGAGGAGACTGGAGAGACACGAGGAGACTGGAGAGACAAGAGGAGACTGGAGAGACAAGAGGAGACTGGAGAGACAAGAGGAGACTGGAGAGACAAGAGGAGACAAGAAGAGACAGGAGAGACAAGAGCCAGACTGGAGAGACAAGAGGAGACTGGAGAGACAAGAGGAGACTGGAGAGACAAGAGGAGACTGGAGAGACAAGAGGAGACTGGAGAGACAAGAGGAGACTGGAGGGACAAGAGGAGACTGGAGAGACAAGAGGAGACTGGAGAGACAAGAGGAGACTGGAGAGACTGGAGAGACAAGAGGAGACTGGAGAGACAAGAGGAGACTGGAGAGACAAGAGGAGACTGGAGAGACAAGAGCCAGACTGGAGAGACAAGAGCCAGACTGGAGAGACAAGAGGAGACTGGAGAGACAAGAGGCAGACTGGAGAGACAAGAGGAGACTGGAGAGACAAGAGGAGACTGGAGAGACAAGAGGAGACAAGAAGAGACTGGAGAGACAAGAGCCAGACTGGAGGAGACAAGAGGAGACTGGAGAGACAAGAGGAAACTGGAGAGACAAGAGGAGACTGGAGAGACAAGAGGAGACTGGAGAGACAAGAGGAGACTGGAGAGACAAGAGGAAACTGGAGAGACAAGAGGAGACTGGAGAGACAAGAGGAGACTGGAGAGACAAGAGGAGACTGGAGAGACAAGAGGAGACTGGAGAGACAAGAGGAGACTGGAGAGACAAGAGGAGACTGGAGAGACAAGAGGAGACAAGAAGAGACTGGAGAGACAAGAGCCAGACTGGAGAGACAAGAGGAGACTGGAGAGACAAGAGGAAACTGGAGAGACAAGAGGAGACTGGAGAGACAAGAGGAGACTGGAGAGACACGAGGAGACTGGAGAGACAAGAGGAGACTGGAGAGACAAGAGGAAACTGGAGAGACAAGAGGAGACTGGAGAGACAAGAGGAGACTGGAGAGACAAGAGGAGACTGGAGAGACAAGAGGAGACTGGAGAGACAAGAGGAGACTGGAGAGACAAGAGGAGACTGGAGAGACAAGAGGAGACAAGAAGAGACAGGAGAGACAAGAGCCAGACTGGAGAGACAAGAGGAGACTGGAGAGACAAGAGGAGACTGGAGAGACAAGAGGAGACTGGAGAGACAAGAGGAGACTGGAGAGACAAGAGGAGACTGGAGAGACACGAGGAGACTGGAGAGACAAGAGGAGACTGGAGAGACAAGAGGAGACTGGAGAGACAAGAGGAGACTGGAGAGACAAGAGGAGACAAGAAGAGACAGGAGAGACAAGAGCCAGACTGGAGAGACAAGAGGAGACTGGAGAGACAAGAGGAGACTGGAGAGACAAGAGGAGACTGGAGAGACAAGAGCCAGACTGGAGAGACAAGAGCCAGACTGGAGAGACAAGAGCCAGACTGGAGAGACAAGAGCCAGACTGGAGAGACAAGAGGAGACTGGAGAGACAAGAGGAGACTGGAGAGACAAGAGGAGACTGGAGAGACAAGAGGAGACTGGAGAGACAAGAGGAGACTGGAGGGACAAGAGGAGACTGGAGAGACAAGAGGAGACTGGAGAGACAAGAGGAGACTGGAGAGACAAGAGGAGACTGGAGAGACAAGAGGAGACTGGAGAGACAAGAGGAGACTGGAGAGACAAGAGGAGACTGGAGAGACAAGAGGAGACTGGAGAGACAAGAGGAGACAAGAAGAGACTGGAGAGACAAGAGCCAGACTGGAGAGACAAGAGGAGACTGGAGAGACAAGAGGAGACTGGAGAGACAAGAGGAGACTGGAGAGACAAGAGGAGACTGGAGAGACAAGAGGAGACTGGAGAGACAAGAGCCAGACTGGAGAGACAAGAGGAGACTGGAGAGACAAGAGGAGACTGGAGAGACAAGAGGAGACTGGAGAGACAAGAGGAGACTGGAGAGACAAGAGGAGACTGGAGAGACAAGAGGAGACTGGAGAGACAAGAGGAGACTGGAGAGACACGAGGAGACTGGAGAGACAAGAGGAGACTGGAGAGACAAGAGGAGACAAGAAGAGACTGGAGAGACAAGAGGAGACTGGAGAGACAAGAGGAGACTGGAGAGACAAGAGGAGACTGGAGAGACACGAGGAGACTGGAGAGACAAGAGGAGACTGGAGAGACAAGAGGAGACTGGAGAGACAAGAGGAGACTGGAGAGACAAGAGGAGACTGGAGAGACAAGAGGAGACTGGCGAGACAATAAGCAAATAGGGAAATTAGAGCACACACACACCAACACCAACACGGGGTAAGGGAGAGTGGGGTAAGGGAGACATTTGTTATAGTGAGCATCACTTCGTCAAGGGAAATATATTATTCTTCCTAACAAAGATATCTCCATCTATTTCAGGATGTATCCCTGGAAATAATCACAATTCATCTAAACATTACACTTTTCAAAAAAAGACTTTGTGGTCTCTTGGGTCAACCTGTTGTACGAGGTAAGTTGAGCCTCAGTACAGGGTACGTTAAGCAGCCTACAACAATTTCTGTACTGAATTAAATATGACCTTTTTAAAAGCATGTCTATCTTTGTTTCCCCAAACACAGTTGACCATGTTTAACATATGCCAGGCCCTGTCGTTACCTCATTTCCCAGTGAAAATGCCTTGGGAAGGAAACTACTCAACATACCCCAAGGCAAACATGTTGACTTTATTAGCCCACACAGCTACAAGGATGTACCTCCATGCCAGGTTTAGGACCTCATATTGAAGCTTATAGAGACCAGAACTGACGTATAGAACCATCTTGAAATGATCTACTTTAATTTACATACAAGTATCATGAAACCTCTAACACAATACATTCATTTGACTTGGTGAAAGCCCGTTTTTTTGGGGGACATAACACTTTTCCCACGTGGTTTATTCCTTCACAGACTCCATAAAATGATGACCTCGTCCTAAATATTTGGTTAAATTATTCATTCTTTATTTGTCTCAACTTACCCCACTCACCCCTAAAGGACTAGTCCACAGCATTAAAGGGATAGTTAGAGATTTTGGCAAAGAGGCCCTTTTATCTACCTCCCAAAGTCAGATGAACTTGTGGATACTATTTTTATGTTTCTGCGTTCCGTTTGAAGGAAGTTGCTAACTACCGTTAGCGCATTGACTGGAAGTCTATGGGAACAGCTAGCGTGTTAGTATAGGCTTCAAGTCATTGCGCTAACGCTAATTAGAATTAGCTTGCGAAACTACCTATAAACTTCCTTCATACTGAACACACTGACGCGGAGACATAACAATATTATCCAGGAGATCATCTGACTCGGGGGAAGAAGGTAACGAGGCCTCATTGCTGAAATCCAGAAGTATATCTTTAACCTTCTGCACATCTACCACTCCAGTCTCTACCACTCCAGTCTCTATCACTCCAGTCTCTACCACTCCAGTCTCTACCACTCCAGTCTCTACCACTCCAGTCTCTACCACTCCAGTCTCTACCACTCCAGTCTCTATCACTCCAGTCTCTATCACTCCAGTCTCTACCACTCCAGTCTCTACCACTCCAGTCTCTACCACTCCAGTCTCTACCACTCCAGTCTCTACCACTCCAGTCTCTACCACTCCAGTCTCTACCACTCCAGTCTCTATCACTCCAGTCTCTACCACTCCAGTCTCTATCACTCCAGTCTCTACCACTCCAGCCTCTATCACTCCACTCTCTACCACTCCAGCCTCTACCACTCCAGCCTCTTTCACTCCAGTCTCTACCACTCCAGTCTCTACCACTCCAGCCTCTACCACTCCAGCCTCTTTCACTCCAGTCTCTACCACTCCAGTCTCTACCACTCCAGTCTCTATCACTCCGGCCTCTACCACTCCGGTCTCTACCACTCCGGTCTCTACCACTCCGGTCTCTACCACTCCAGTCTCTACCACTCCAGTCTCTACCACTCCAGTCTCTACCACTCCAGTCTCTACCACCCCAGTCTCTACCACCCCGGTCTCTACCACTCCGGTCTCTACCATGCCATCCTCTACCACTCCAGTCTCTACCACTCCAGTCTCTACCACTCCAGCCTCTATCACTCCAGTCTCTACCACTCCAGCCTCTACCACTCCAGCCTCTACCACTCCAGCCTCTACCACTCCAGTCTCTATCACTCCAGTCTCTATCACTCCAGTCTCTACCACTCCAGACTCTACCACTCCAGTGTTTAATTGCTACATTGTAATTAATTCGCCACTATGGCCTATTTATTGCCTTACCTCCGTTATCCTACCTCATTTGCACACACTGTATAGAGACTTTTTCTACAGTATTATTGACTGTACGTTTGTTTATCCCAAGTGTAACTCTGTGTTGTTGTTTGTGTCGCACTGCTTTGCTTTATCTTGGTCAGGTCGCAGTTGTAAATGAGAACTTGTTCTCAACTGGCCTACCTGGTTAAATAAAGGTGAAATAAATAATAGAGGCATTATAAGAAGAGTCCCAGTCAGTCAGTGTTTTCCACTAGCACGGCTACAGCAGTTACACACTCATTTCAGCTTAAATGAACTAGGCTACTTTTTACCATTTGGAAGTCAGAAAAAAAAGCACATCGAACCCTCTCGCGCTAGAATGAACGATATGCATCTTCCAGCCATCTATCGACAGTCTCAGAGCCAGCGATGACAGCCATCTATCGACAGTCTCAGAGCCAGCGATGACAGCCATCTATCAACAGTCTCAGAGCCAGCGATGACAGCCATCAACAGTCTCAGAGCCAGCGATGACAGCCATCTATCAACAGTCTCAGAGCCAGCGATGACAGCCACCTATCAACAGTCTCAGAGCCAGCGATGACAGCCATCTATCAACAGTCTCAGAGCCAGCGATGACAGCCATCTATCAACAGTCTCAGAGCCAGCGATGACAGCCATCTATCAACAGTCTCAGAGCCAGCGATGACAGCCATCTATCAACAGTCTCAGAGCCAGCGATGACAGCCATCTTCAACAGTCTCAGAGCCAGCGATGACAGCCATCTATCAACAGTCTCAGAGCCAGCGATGACAGCCATCTATCAACAGTCTCAGAGCCAGCGATGACAGCCACCTATCAACAGTCTCAGAGCCAGCGATGACAGCCATCTATCAACAGTCTCAGAGCCAGCGATGACAGCCATCTATCAACAGTCTCAGAGCCAGCGATGACAGCCACCTATCAACAGTCTCAGAGCCAGCGATGACAGCCATCTATCAACAGTCTCAGAGCCAGCGATGACAGCCACCTATCAACAGTCTCAGAGCCAGCGATGACAGCAATCTATCAACAGTCTCAGAGCCAGCGATGACAGCCATCTATCAACAGTCTCAGAGCCAGCGATGACAGCCACATATCAACAGTCTCAGAGCAAGCGATGACAGCAATCTATCAACAGTCTCAGAGCCAGCGATGACAGCCATCTATCAACAGTCTCAGAGCCAGCGATGACAGCCACCTATCAACAGTCTCAGAGCCAGCGATGACAGCCACCTATCAACAGTCTCAGAGCCAGCGATGACAGCCATCTATCAACAGTCTCAGAGCCAGCGATGACAGCCACCTATCAACAGTCTCAGAGCCAGCAATGACAGCCATCTATCAACAGTCTCAGAGCCAGCGATGACAGCCATCTATCAACAGTCTCAGAGCCAGCGATGACAGCCATCTATCAACAGTCTCAGAGCCAGCGATGACAGCCATCTATCAACAGTCTCAGAGCCAGCGATGACAGCCACCTATCAACAGTCTCAGAGCCAGCGATGACAGCAATCTATCAACAGTCTCAGAGCCAGCGATGACAGCCATCTATCAACAGTCTCAGAGCCAGCGATGACAGCCACCTATCAACAGTCTCAGAGCCAGCGATGACAGCCACCTATCAACAGTCTCAGAGCCAGCGATGACAGCCATCTATCAACAGTCTCAGAGCCAGCGATGACAGCCATCTATCAACAGTCTCAGAGCCAGCGATGACAGCCATCTATCAACAGTCTCAGAGCCAGCAATGACAGCCATCTATCGACAGGACAGGCGCCTGTCAGTCTGTCAGTTAAGAACAAATTCTTATTTACAATGGGGGCCTACACCGGCCAAACCCGGACGACGCTGGGCCAATTGTGCGCCGCCCTACGGGACTCCCAATCACGGCCGGTTGTGATACAGCCTGGAATCGAACCAGGGTGTCTGTAGTGACGCCTATAGCATTGAGATGCAGCGCCTTAGACCGCTGCGCCACTTGGGAGCCCCACAAATAATGTGGAAACGATGAGTAGAAATATACTTGTTATATAGCCTGTTGTTTTCTGGCACATTCATTGCCTTTACTTCCTGTGTTTCATACGCCGCCACAAAGTGCCGCCGCAAAGTGCCGCCATAAAGTGCCGCCGCAAAGTGCCGCCATAAAGTGCCGTCGCAAAGTGCTGACACAAAGTGCCGCCGCAAAGTGCTGCCATAAAGTGCCGTCGCAAAGTGCTGACACAAAGTGCCGCCATAAAGTGCCGCCATAAAGTGCCGCCATAAAGTGCCGCCATAAAGTGCCGCCATAAAGTGCTGCCGCAAAGTGCCGCCATAAAGACTTACTGTACGTTGATTGATGAACAGCAAGCTGGACTAGTTTAGAAACGGTGTTTAATTGACTGAATAAAGTCAATCTCAGGTATACCATTTTGCCATAAATCACACTGCGGACTTATATGTCCTTGGTATCCGGAGAAATTAACTAAATATCTGGTTGGTACTTTTTTATAAGTCCATCAGGACTTGCTAGTCAGTGCCGTCAAAGTGAGTGACTCGTCAAGCCGAAAACACACGGAGACGCCGTCAACAGCGTCAACTTTTGCTTAAATTAACGAGCATGAGAATCCATAATAAACAGTTGAATTTGTTATGGTCACTACGTAACACCCTTGTGAATGATTATTGTGTGTTCCTTTTGACTCACCTAGACTACAATCCAACCAGGCTACTAGACTACATTCTAACCAGGCTATTAGACTACATTCCAACCAGGCTAGACTACATTCCAACCAGGCTACTAGACTACATTCTAACCAGGCTACTAGACTACATTCCAACCAGGCTACTAGACTACATTCCAACCAGGCTACTAGATGACATTCCAACCAGGCTACTAGACTACATTCCAACCAGGCTACTAGACTACATTCCAACCAGGCTACTAGACTACATTCCAACCAGGCTACTAGACTACATTCCAACCAGGCTACTAGACTACATTCCAACCAGGCTACTAGACTACATTCCAACCAGGCTACTAGACTACAATCCAACCAGGCTACTAGACTACATTCCAACCAGGCTACTAGACTACATTCCAACCAGGCTACTAGACTACATTCCAGCCAGGCTACTAGACTACATTCCAACCAGGCTACTAGACTACATTCCAACCAGGCTACTAGACTACATTCCAACCAGGCTAGACTACATTCCAACCAGGCTACTAGACTACATTCCAACCAGGCTACTAGACTACATTCCAACCAGGCTACTAGACTACATTCCAACCAGGCTACTAGACTACATTCTAACCAGGCTACTAGACTACATTCCAACCAGGCTACTAGACTACATTCCAACCAGGCTACTAGACTACATTCCAACCAGGCTACTAGACTACATTTCAACCAGGCTACTAGACTACATTCCAACCAGGCTACTAGACTACATTCCAACCAGGCTACACTACATTCCAACCAGGCTACTAGACTACATTCCAACCAGGCTACTAGACTACATTCCAACCAGGCTACTAGACTACATTCCAACCAGGCTACTAGACTACATTCCAACCAGGCTACTAGACTACATTCTAACCAGGCTACTAGACTACATTCCAACCAGGCTAGACTACATTCCAGCCAGGCTAGACTACATTCCAACCAGGCTACTAGACTACATTCCAACCAGGCTACTAGACTACATTCCAACCAGGCTACTAGACTACATTCTAACCAGGCTACTAGACTACATTCTAACCAAGCTACTAGACTACATTCCAACCAGGCTACTA
This sequence comes from Salvelinus alpinus, assembly GCF_045679555.1. Lineage (NCBI taxonomy): Eukaryota > Metazoa > Chordata > Actinopteri > Salmoniformes > Salmonidae > Salvelinus > Salvelinus alpinus. The sequence continues at coordinate 51,665,581 of NC_092107.1, read as the reverse complement.
GACTACATTCCAACCAGGCTACTAGACTACATTCCTCTCCTTTCTCTTCTCAAACGTGTCTTTGTATTTAGCTACTGCTCTAGATCCAGTAGCAACAGCTGTATCTCAGCATCCCTCGGTTTTCTGTCCCCGTCGTTTCTGATCATCTCCTTCATACGTATGTGACTGAAGTGCTTTCTACAAACACTCAGCGATGCCGAGGAGTGTTCACGTCATTTTTAACCATTTTTAACTGCTACTAACCATCTTCTGCATCTCTGCGTATCTTTAAATGGGGAAAACAGTTCTTCCTTTGGTTTCCTGTATAGAGTGCAGCCAGGGACCGAACAACAGCTTGCTCTTGCTGACAATTATTTTTCTACTTAATTGACTTTACCTGCGATATGCCTAACTCTTATCAACTATCGTACAAGGTCCTTCTCCCCCCACCCCCCGCAAAAAAAATACCTTCAATCTGTGACATCGAGCTCAATATGACGTTTCTACGTAGCAGGTTCTCTCGGGGAACATAGCCCATCTGTAAATAGCCCATCCAACTACCTCATCCCCATATTGATATTTATTTATTTATTTTGCTCCTTTGCAGCCCAGTATCTCTTCTTGCACATTCATCTTCTGCACATCAATCACTCCAGTGTTTAATTTACCATACTGCAATTATTTCGCCACTATGGCCTATTTATTGCCTTACCTCCCTTATCTCACCTCATTTGCACATATTGTATATAGACTTTTTCTATTGTATTATTGACTGTATGTTTGTTTTACTCCATGTGTAACTCTGTGTTGTTGTTTGTGTCGCACTGCTTTGCTTTATCTTGGCCAGGTCGCAGTTGTAAATGAGAACTTGTTCTCAACTGGCCTACCTGGTTAAATAAAGGTGTTCTCAACCAGCCTACCTGGTTAAATAAAGGTGTTCTCGACTAGTCTACCTGGTTAAATAAAGGTGTTCTCAACTAGCCTACCTGGTTAAATAAAGGTGTTCTCAACTAGTCTACCTGGTTAAATAAAGGTGTTCTCAACTGGCCTACCTGGTTAAATACAGGTGTTCTCAACTGGCCTACCTGGTTAAATAAAGGTGTTCTCAACTAGTCTACCTGGTTAAATAAAGGTGTTCTCAACTAGCCTACCTGGTTAAATAAAGGTGTTCTCAACTGGCCTACCTGGTTAAATAAAGGTGTTCTCAACTAGCCTACCTGGTTAAATAAAGGTGTTCTCAACTAGCCTACCTGGTTAAATAAAGGTGTTCTCAACTGGCCTACCTGGTTAAATAAAGGTGTTCTCAACTAGTCTACCTGGTTAAATAAAGGTGTTCTCAACTAGTCTACCTGGTTAAATAAAGGTGTTCTCAACTAGTCTACCTGGTTAAATAAAGGTGTTCTCAACTGGCCTACCTGGTTAAATAAAGGTGTTCTCAACTAGCCTACCTGGTTAAATAAAGGTGTTCTCAACTAGCCTACCTGGTTAAATAAAGGTGTTCTCAACTGGCCTACCTGGTTAAATAAAGGTGTTCTCAACTGGCCTACCTGGTTAAATAAAGGTGTTCTCAACTGGCCTACCTGGTTAAATAAAGGTGTTCTCAACTGGCCTACCTGGTTAAATAAAGGTGTTCTCAACTAGCCTACCTGGTTAAATAAAGGTGTTCTCGACTAGCCTACCTGGTTAAATAATGGTGTTCTCGACTTGCCTACCTGGTTAAATAAAGGTGTTCTCAACTGGCCTACCTGGTTAAATAAAGGTGTCCTCAACTAGCCTACCTGGTTAAATAAAGGTGTTCTCAACTGGCCTACCTGGTTAAATAAAGGTGTTCTCAACTGGCCTACCTGGTTAAATAAAGGTGTTCTCAACTAGTCTACCTGGTTAAATAAAGGTGTTCTCGACTAGCCTACCTGGTTAAATAATGGTGTTCTCGACTTGCCTACCTGGTTAAATAAAGGTGTTCTCAACTGGCCTACCTGGTTAAATAAAGGTGTTCTCAACTAGCCTACCTGGTTAAATAAAGGTGTTCTCAACTAGCCTACCTGGTTAAATAAAGGTGTTCTCAACTAGTCTACCTGGTTAAATAAAGGTGTTCTCAACTAGCCTACCTGGTTAAATAAAGGTGTTCTCAACTAGCCTACCTGGTTAAATAAAGGTGTTCTCAACTGGCCTACCTGGTTAAATAAAGGTGTTCTCATCTGGCCTACCTGGTTAAATAAAGGTGTTCTCAACTAGTCTACCTGGTTAAATAAAGGTGTTCTCAACTGGCCTACCTGGTTAAATAAAGGTGTCCTCAACTAGCCTACCTGGTTAAATAAAGGTGTTCTCAACTGGCCTACCTGGTTAAATAAAGGTGTTCTCAACTGGCCTACCTGGTTAAATAAAGGTGTTCTCAACTAGTCTACCTGGTTAAATAAAGGTGTTCTCGACTAGCCTACCTGGTTAAATAATGGTGTTCTCGACTTGCCTACCTGGTTAAATAAAGGTGTTCTCAACTGGCCTACCTGGTTAAATAAAGGTGTCCTCAACTAGCCTACCTGGTTAAATAAAGGTGTTCTCAACTGGCCTACCTGGTTAAATAAAGGTGTTCTCAACTGGCCTACCTGGTTAAATAAAGGTGTTCTCAACTAGTCTACCTGGTTAAATAAAGGTGTTCTCAACTACCCTACCTGGTTAAATAAAGGTGTTCTCAACTAGCCTACCTGGTTAAATAAAGGTGTTCTCAACTAGTCTACCTGGTTAAATAAAGGTGTTCTCAACTGGCCTACCTGGTTAAATAAAGGTGTTCTCAACTAGCCTACCTGGTTAAATAAAGGTGTTCTCAACCAGCCTACCTGGTTAAATAAAGGTGTCCTCAACTAGCCTACCTGGTTAAATAAAGGTGTTCTCAACTAGCCTACCTGGTTAAATAAAGGTGTTCTCAACTAGCCTACCTGGTTAAATAAAGGTGTTCTCAACTAGCCTACCTGGTTAAATAAAGGTGTCCTCAACTAGCCTACCTGGTTAAATAAAGGTGTTCTCAACTAGCCTACCTGGTTAAATAAAGGTGTTCTCAACTAGCCTACCTGGTTAAATAAAGGTGTTCTCAACCAGCCTACCTGGTTAAATAAAGGTGTCCTCAACTAGCCTACCTGGTTAAATAAAGGTGTTCTCAACTAGCCTACCTGGTTAAATAAAGGTGTTCTCAACTAGCCTACCTGGTTAAATAAAGGCGTTCTCAACTAGTCTACCTGGTTAAATAAAGGTGTTCTCAACTGGCCTCCCTGGTTAAATAAAGGTGTTCTCAACTGGCCTACCTGGTTAAATAAAGGTGTTCTCAACTAGCCTACCTGGTTAAATAAAGGTGTTCTCAACTAGCCTACCTGGTTAAATAAAGGCGTTCTCAACTAGTCTACCTGGTTAAATAAAGGTGTTCTCAACTAGTCTACCTGGTTAAATAAAGGTGTTCTCAACTGGCCTCCCTGGTTAAATAAAGGTGTTCTCAACTGGCCTACCTGGTTAAATAAAGGTGTTCTCAACTGGCCTACCTGGTTAAATAAAGGTGTTCTCAACTAGCCTACCTGGTTAAATAAAGGTGTTCTCAACTAGTCTACCTGGTTAAATAAAGGTGTCCTCAACTAGCCTACCTGGTTAAATAAAGGTGTTCTCAACTAGTCTACCTGGTTAAATAAAGGTGTTCTCAACTAGCCTACCTGGTTAAATAAAGGTGTTCTCAACTGGCCTCCCTGGTTAAATAAAGGTGTTCTCAACTAGCCTACCTGGTTAAATAAAGGTGTTCTCAACTAGCCTCCCTGGTTAAATAAAGGTGTTCTCAACTGGCCTCCCTGGTTAAATAAAGGTGTTCTCAACTAGCCTACCTGGTTAAATAAAGGTGTTCTCAACTGGCCTACCTGGTTAAATAAAGGTGTTCTCAACTAGTCTACCTGGTTAAATAAAGGTGTTCTCCACTAGCCTACCTGGTTAAATAAAGGTGTTCTCCACTAGCCTACCTGGTTAAATAAAGGTGTTCTCCACTAGCCTACCTGGTTAAATAAAGGTGTTCTCCACTAGCCTACCTGGTTAAATAAAGGTGTTCTCAACTAGCCTACCTGGTTAAATAAAGGTGTTCTCAACTAGCCTACCTGGTTAAATAAAGGTGTTCTCAACTAGCCTACCTGGTTAAATAAAGGTGTTCTCAACTAGCCTACCTGGTTAAATAAAGGTGTTCTGGCTCTCAATTAGAGGCAGGTGTTTGGCGTTCCTCTAATTGAGAGTCATATTTAGGTAGGTTGTTTCACAGTGTTCGTTGTGGGTGGTTGTCTCCTGTGTCTGTATGTATGTTCGTGCCACACGGGACTGTAGCGTTTGTTTGTAGTCGTGTACCTGTTCGTGCGTTCTTCACGTTATATGTAAGTTCGTGTCCAGGTCTGTTTTCATCGTTTATTTGTTTTGTAGTTTATTCAAGTATAGTTCGTTTTCTGTCTTCGTTGTTTTGTCGTGTCTTAAATAAATCATGTCATCATACCTCGCTGCACATTGGTCTTCAGATCCCTCTCTCCTCTCCTCGTCTGAGGAGGAGGAGGATTTAGAGTATCGTTACACTACCTGGTTAAATAAAGGTGTCCTCAACTAGCCCACCTGGTTAAATAAAGGTGAAATAAATGTTTTTAATTAATAAAAGAAGGGAGCAGATCCGCAGGTCTTTACCCAGCTCCACTGCTGTGGCAGGTCTTTACCCAGCTCCACTGCTGTGGCAGGTCTTTACCCAGCTCCACTGCTGTGGCAGGTCTTTACCCAGCTCCACTGCTGTGGCAGGTCTTTACCCAGCTCCACTGCTGTGGCAGGTCTTTACCCACGGCTCCACTGCTGTGGCAGGTCTTTACCCAGCTCCACTGCTGTGGCAGGTCTTTACCCAGCTCCACTGCTGTGGCAGGTCTTTACCCAGCTCCACTGCTGTGGCAGGTCTTTACCCAGCTCCACTGCTGTGGCAGGTCTTTACCCAGCTCCACTGCTGTGGCAGGTCTTTACCCAGCTCCACTGCTGTGGCAGGTCTTTACCCAGCTCCACTGCTGTGGCAGGTCTTTACCCAGCTCCACTGCTGTGGCAGGTCTTTACCCAGCTCCACTGCTGTGGCAGGTCTTTACCCAGCTCCACTGCTGTGGCAGGTCTTTACCCAGCTCCACTGCTGTGGTAGGTCTTTACCCAGCTCCACTGCTGTGGCAGGTCTTTACCCAGCTCCACTGCTGTGGCAGGTCTTTACCCAGCTCCACTGCTGTGGCAGGTCTTTACCCAGCTCCACTGCTGTGGTAGGTCTTTACCCAGCTCCACTGCTGTGGCAGGTCTTTACCCAGCTCCACTGCTGTGGCAGGTCTTTACCCAGCTCCACTGCTGTGGCAGTCGGCTACATTAAATAAATGATAGAAAATCCTCTCAAATGTTTTAGGTGGAAAAGTCCACATTTCCTGACATTTCCCTCAGTCGGCCATACGCTTTGAATAATAAAACAACTCATTTGTCCACATTTCAACAGATTTCTGAATCGTGAATTCACTGACACCGGAGCCGAGTGAGGTCTGCATCCAGCAACGTCACAAGTCACGGGAATCCGTTTCTGTTTCAGCACTACAGAGAGAGAGGAGGGCCAACTCCAACGAACTACTTTAAAATGTATGGCATCACTTGGGAGTTCCTGGATTTTGAGTAAACTTGTTCTTTATAAAACTGTAAAACACAATAACAAAACTCATTATTCCAATCTGGGCGGTGAACTCAATAACAGTGTATTCCGGATGAGGCATTAGAATGTACCAGAAGACACCAGAATAGAGCTGGTTTGGCTAAATATTCTTAACCCAGGGGATCATGGCTGGCTACTTCCTCTATTTGGCCGGCTATTCTATATGCGCGCGTGTGTACAGTAGGCTTCTTCATGGGTTTATGGCACTGACTAACAGAATACGAGAGCGAGAGAGAGGGACAGAGAGAGAGAGAGGGACAGAGAGAGAGAGAGGGACAGAGAGAGAGAGGGAAAGAGAGAGAGGGACAGAGAGGGAAAGAGAGAGAGAGGGAAAGAGAGAGAAAGAGAGAGAGAGGGACAGAGAGGGAAAAAGAGAGAGAGGGAAAGAGAGAGAGAGAGAGAGAGAGAGAGAGAGAGGGGGGGGGGGACAGAGAGGGAAAGAGAGAGAGAGGGAAAGAGAGAGAGAGGGAAAGAGAGAGAGAGGGAAAGAGAGAGAGAGAGGGGGAAAGAGACAGAGAGGGAAAGAGAGAGAGATGGAAAGAGAGAGAGGGGGAAAGAGAGAGGGACAGAGGGGGAAAGAGACATCATGAGTCTGTTTAGGATGTCTCTTTCTCACCCTCCCTTCTGTCTCTCGCTGCCCCTCTCTTCCAGGTTTTCCCTCCTCTCTCGGGACCAGGAAGAGAAGAGACTCTCTGGGTTCAGTTTGCTGGGAGGGTCTTGGGGTTTTATTTCTTCCAACACAGTCTGGGAAGAGAGCCAACTAGACTAGAGCAAGAAGGAAAAATAACAAACAGTACAGACAGTAGGGAGACAGTTCTAAACAGAAGAAGTGGGAAAAAGAGAGAGGGAACGTGAAAGAGAGAGAGTGGCTAGATGGATAGACTAAACAGCATTCATATTAGCAAAAGCCAAATAGAAGGAGAGGAGAGGTGAGGGAGGGAGAAGAGGGAGAAGAGAGGAGAGGGAGAAGAGAGGGATAAGAGAGGGAGAAGAGGGAGGAGAGGGAGAAGAGGGGAGAGGGAGAAGAGAGGGGAGGGAGAATAGAGGTGAGAGAGGAGAGGGAGAAGAGAGGTGAGGGAGAAGAGGTAGAAGAGAGGGAGAAGAGGGAGAAGAGAGGGAGAAGAGAGAAGAGGTAGAAGAGAGGTGAGGTAGAAGAGAGGGAGAAGAGAGGAGAGGGAGAAGAGAGGGAGAAGAGGGAGAAGAGAGGGAGAAGAGAGAAGAGGTAGAAGAGAGGTGAGGGAGAAGAGAGGAGAGGGAGAAGAGAGGAGAGGGAGAAGAGAGGTGAGGGAGAAGAGAGGAGAGGGAGAAGAGAGGAGAGGGAGAAGAGAGGTGAGGGAGAAGAGTGGTGAGGGAGAATAGAGGTGAGGGAGAAGAGAGGAGAGGGAGAAGAGGGGGAAGAGAGGAGAGGAAGAAGAGAAGAGAAGAGAGGGAGAAGAGGGTGAAGAGAGGAGAGGAAGAAGAGAAGAGAGGGAGAAGAGGGTGAAGAGAGGAGAGAGGAGAGGGAGAAGAGGGAGAAGAGAGGAGAGGGAGTAGAGAGTGAGAGGGAGGAGAGAGGAGAGGGAGAAGAGAGGAGAAGAGGGGAGAGAATGGTGAATGTGGTGTGGCATAGGATGGAGTGTAACCTACAAAACTAGGGTTGCAAAATTCAAGTAACTTTCCCAAATGACCGTTTTCCAGAGAACCAGGTTGGAAGTTTCCTGGAATCAGGAGGGAATCAGGAGGGAATCGGCAGAAAATATAGAACCGTCCTGCCAGGATATCTGGAAAACCTGTGAAATGTTGCAACCCTGTACAGACCCATGGTGTGGAATGATGGGAAGGGCAGGCTCATCTAGGTTCCTCTGGGAAGTGAACAGAATCGTGGATGTTATAACACCTTGACAGGATTACTTCTGGTTTTTAATTAGTGAATGGAACCACATATATAGACCAGGTGGTTTTGTCTGATAGTTAACTCCTGAAGTAAAACAGAGAGGCCTACCCTGATAGTTAACTCCTAAAGTAAAACAGAGAGGCCTACCCTGATGGTTAACTCCTGAAGTAAAACAGAGAGGCCTACCCTGATAGTTAACCCCTGAAGTAAAACAGAGAGGCCTACCCTGATAGTTAACTCCTGAAGTAAAACAGAGAGGCCTACCCTGATAGTTAACTCCTGAAGTAAAACAGAGAGGCCTACCCTGATAGTTAACTCCTGAAGTAAAACAGAGAGGCCTACCCTGATAGTTAACTCCTAAAGTAAAACAGAGGCCTACCCTGATAGTTAACTCCTAAAGTAAAACAGAGGCCTACCCTGATAGTTAACTCCTAAAGTAAAACAGAGAGGCCTACCCTGATAGTTAACTCCTGAAGTAAAACAGAGAGGCCTACCCTGATAATTAACCCCGAAAGTAAAACAGAGAGGCCTACCCTGATAGTTAACTCCTGAAGTAAAACAGAGAGGCCTACCCTGATGGTTAACTCCTAAAGTAAAACAGAGAGGCCTACCCTGATAGTTAACTCCTGAAGTAAAACAGAGAGGCCTACCCTGATAGTTAACTCCTGAAGTAAAACAGAGAGGCCTACCCTGATAGTTAACTCCTGAAGTAAAACAGAGAGGCCTACCCTGATATTTAACTCCTAAAGTAAAACAGAGAGGCCTACCCTGATAGTTAACTCCTGAAGTAAAACAGAGAGGCCTACCCTGATAGTTAACTCCTAAAGTAAAACAGAGAGGCCTACCCTGATAGTTAACTCCTGAAGTAAAACAGAGAGGCCTACCCTGATAGTTAACCCCGAAAGTAAAACAGAGAGGACTACCCTGATAGTTAACTCCTAAAGTAAAACAGAGAGGCCTACCCTGATAGTTAGCCCCTGAAGTAAAACAGAGAGGCCTACCCTGATAGTTAACTCCTGAAGTAAAACAGAGCGGCCTACCCTGATAGTTAACTCCTAAAGTAAAACAGAGAGGCTTAACCTGATAGTTAACTCCTGAAGTAAAACAGAGAGGCCTACCCTGATAGTTAACTCCTAAAGTAAAACAGAGAGGCCTACCCTGATAGTTAACTCCTGAAGTAAAACAGAGAGGCCTACCCTGATAGTTAACTCCTGAAGTAAAACAGAGAGGCCTACCCTGATAGTTAACCCCGAAAGTAAAACAGAGAGGACTACCCTGATAGTTAACTCCTAAAGTAAAACAGAGAGGCCTACCCTGATAGTTAGCCCCTGAAGTAAAACAGAGAGGCCTACCCTGATAGTTAACTACTGAAGTAAAACAGAGCGGCCTACCCTGATAGTTAACCCCTGAAGTAAAACAGAGAGGCTTAACCTGATAGTTAACTCCTGAAGTAAAACAGAGAGGCCTACCCTGATAGTTAACTCCTAAAGTAAAACAGAGAGGCCTACCCTGATAGTTAACTCCTGAAGTAAAACAGAGAGGCCTACCCTGATAGTTAACTCCTGAAGTAAAACAGAGAGGCCTACCCTGATAGTTAACTCCTGAAGTAAAACAGAGAGGCCTACCCTGATAGTTAACTCCTAAAGTAAAACAGAGAGGCCTACCCTGATGGTTAACTCCTAAAGTAAAACAGAGAGGCCTACCCTGATAGTTAACTCCTAAAGTAAAACAGAGAGGCCTACCCTGATAGTTAACTCCTGAAGTAAAACAGAGAGGCCTACCCTGATAGTTAACTCCTGAAGTAAAACAGAGAGGCCTACCCTGATAGTTAACTCCTAAAGTAAAACAGAGAGGCCTACCCTGATAGTTAACTCCTGAAGTAAAACAGAGAGGCCTACCCTGATAGTTAACTCCTGAAGTAAAACAGAGAGGCCTACCCTGATAGTTAACTCCTGAAGTAAAACAGAGGCCTACCCTGATAGTTAACTCCTGAATTAAAACAGAGAGGCCTACCCTGATAGTTAACTCCTGAATTAAAACAGAGAGGCCTACCCTGATAGTTAACTCCTAAAGTAAAACAGAGAGGCCTACCCTGATAGTTAACTCCTGAAATAAAACAGAGAGACCTACCCTGATAGTTAACTCCTGAAGTAAAACAGAGAGGCCTACCCTGATAGTTAACTCCTAAAGTAAAACAGAGAGGCCTACCCTGATAGTTAACTCCTAAAGTAAAACAAAAAGAGGCCTAACCTGACAGTTAACTCCTGAAGTAAAACAGAGAGGCCTACCCTGATAGTTAACTCCTAAAGTAAAACAGAGAGGCCTACCCTGATAGTTAGGCCTACCCTGATAGTTAACTCCTGAAGTAAAACAGAGGCCTACCCTGATAGTTAACTCCTGAATTAAAACAGAGAGGCCTACCCTGATAGTTAACTCCTGAATTAAAACAGAGAGGCCTACCCTGATAGTTAACTCCTAAAGTAAAACAGAGAGGCCTACCCTGATAGTTAACTCCTGAAATAAAACAGAGAGACCTACCCCTAGAGCTAACTCCTAAAAGCAACAGAGAGGCCTACCCTGATAGTTAACTCCTGAAGTAAAACAGAGAGGCCTACCCTGATAGTTAACTCCTGAAGTAAAACAGAGAGGCCTACCCTGATAGTTAACTCCTAAAGTAAAACAGAGAGGCCTACCCTGATAGTTAACTCCTGAAGTAAAACAGAGAGGCCTACCCTGATAGTTAACTCCTGAAGTAAAACAGAGAGGCCTACCCTGATAGTTAACTCCTAAAGTAAAACAGAGAGGCCTACCCTGATAGTTAACTCCTGAAGTAAAACAGAGAGGCCTACCCTGATAGTTAACTCCTGAAGTAAAACAGAGAGGCCTACCCTGATAGTTAACTCCTGAAGTAAAACAGAGACCTACCCTGATAGTTAACTCCTGAAGTAAAACAGAGAGGCCTACCCTGATAGTTAACTCCTAAAGTAAAACAAAAAGAGGCCTAACCTGACAGTTAACTCCTGAAGTTAAACAGAGAGGCCTAACCTGATAGGCTAATATGTGTTTACATACAGCAAGTCCTTCTGATTTCATAACAACCCAGGTTAGTCCAGATGAAGGCCTTGCCTAGGCCTATAGATCCAAGTCTGCTGTTACAACCATGTACTGTGGTGTCTCCTCTCCCTCTGCCTCTCAATATCACATTAGTCTTTCATAGCTTCACCTTGACTGTGCTGCTTGTAACTCATCCCAACGCCAGTCTCAGATCACCTAGCCAGAAAAGCAACACTTTGTCAGCAACAAAATACCAAGGGTGCGTCCGAGTAATCTCTCCTATCTCCTGAAGTGTAAACTTGTTCAATAATTCTGACAAACCTAAAAGCATTGGATTGGTCTTCCCACAAACCTAAAAGCATTGGATTGGTCTTCCCACAAACCTAAAAGCACTTGATTGGTCTTCCCACAAACCTAAAAGCATTGGATTGGTCTTCCCACAAACCTAAAAGCATTGGATTGGTCTTCCCACAAACCTAAAAGCATTGGATTGGTCTTCCCACAAACCTAAAAGCATTGGATTGGTCTTCCCACAAACCTAAAAGCATTGGATTGGTCTTCCCACAAACCTAAAAGCACTAGATTGGTCTTCCCACAAACCTAAAAGCATTGGATTGGTCTTCCCACAAACCTAAAAGCATTGGATTGGTCTTCCCACAAACCTAAAAGCACTGGATTGGTCTTCCCACAAACCTAAAAGCATTGGATTGGTCTTCCCACAAACCTAAAAGCACTAGATTGGTCTTCCCACAAACCTAAAAGCACTAGATTGGTCTTCCCACAAACCTAAAAGCACTAGATTGGTCTTCCCACAAACCTAAAAGCACTGGATTGGTCTTCCCACAAACCTAAAAGCATTGGATTGGTCTTCCCACAAACCTAAAAGCACTTGATTGGTCTTCCCACAAACCTAAAAGCATTGGATTGGTCTTCCCACAAACCTAAAAGCACTGGATTGGTCTTCCCACAAACCTAAAAGCACTAGATTGGTCTTCCAACAAACCTAAAAGCACTAGATTGGTCTTCCAACAAACCTAAGAGCATTGGATTGGTCTTCCCACAAACCTAAAAGCACTAGATTGGTCTTCCAACAAACCTAAGAGCATTGGATTGGTCTTCCCACAAACCTAAAAGCACTAGATTGGTCTTCCCACAAACCTAAAAGCATTGGATTGGTCTTCCCACAAACCTAAAAGCACTGGATTGGTCTTCCCACAAACCTAAAAGCACTAGATTGGTCTTCCCACAAACCTAAGAGCATTGGATTGGTCTTCCCACAAACCTAAAAGCATTGGATTGGTCTTCCCACAAACCTAAAAGCACTAGATTGGTCTTCCCACAAACCTAAAAGCACTAGATTGGTCTTCCAACAAACCTAAGAGCATTGGATTGGTCTTCCCACAAACCTAAAAGCACTGGATTGGTCTTCCCACAAACCTAAAAGCATTGGATTGGTCTTCCCACAAACCTAAAAGCACTGGATTGGTCTTCCCACAAACCTAAAAGCATTGGATTGGTCTTCCCACAAACCTAAAAGCACTGGATTGGTCTTCCCACAAACCTAAAAGCACTGGATTGGTCTTCCCACAAACCTAAAAGCATTGGATTGGTCTTCCCACAAACCTAAAAGCACTGGATTGGTCTTCCCACAAACCTAAAAGCATTGGATTGGTCTTCCCACAAACCTAAAAGCACTAGATTGGTCTTCCCACAAACCTAAAAGCACTAGATTGGTCTTCCAACAAACCTAAGAGCATTGGATTGGTCTTCCCACAAACCTAAAAGCACTGGATTGGTCTTCCCACAAACCTAAAAGCATTGGATTGGTCTTCCCACAAACCTAAAAGCATTGGATTGGTCTTCCCACAAACCTAAAAGCACTAGATTGGTCTTCCAACAAACCTAAAAGCATTGGATTGGTCTTCCCACAAACCTAAAAGCACTAGATTGGTCTTCCCACAAACCTAAACGCATTGGATTTGTCACGACTTCTACCGAAGTCGGCCCTTCTCCTTGTTCGGGTGGTGTTCGGCGGTCGACGTCACCGGCTTTCTAGTCACCACCGATCCATTTTTCAGTTTCGTTTTGTTTTGTCTGTATTATACACACCTGGTTTCAATTCCCCTATCATGTTCCCTATTTAACCCTCTGGCATTCATTTCTGTTTTGTCCGTGATTGTTTGTGGCGTTAGTGGTTGTTGTTAATACGTGTGTGTTTGTTATTATTCCATTTGAGGAATTTTGCTGAATTTTTGAGTAAACGTTGTGGTTTCGCTCAACACCTGTGTCCTGCGCTTGACTCCGATACTTCTCTGCACACAACCCTGACAGGATTGGTCTTCCCACAAACCTAAAAGCATTGGATTGGTCTTCCCACAAACCTAAAAGCATTGGATTGGTCTTCCCACAAACCTAAAAGCACTGGATTGGTCTTCCCACAAACCTAAAAGCATTGGATTGGTCTTCCCACAAACCTAAAAGCACTGGATTGGTCTTCCCACAAACCTAAAAGCTTTACAGTGGACAGTGAACTGGCCCCTCCTGGTTTCTCTAAAAGCATTGGATCTGGTCTAATCCCACTAACCTTTACAATGCACTGGATCCTGGTCTTCCCTGCAGACTCTATATAAGCATTGGATTGGTCTTCCCACAAACCTAAACAGCACTGGATCTGGTCTTCCCATCAAATCCTAAAAGCTTTACAGTGAACAGTGAACTGGCCCCTCCTGGTTTCTCTGTAGGTTCCTTCCGTCTAATCTAATCCTATTCCCTTTACAGTGAACTGGCCACCCCTGGTTTCTCTGTAGGTTCTGTCTAATCTAATCCTATTCCCTTTACAGTGAACTGGCCACCCCTGGTTTCTCTGTAGGTTCTGTCTAATCTAATCCTATTCCCTTTACAGTGAACTGGCCACCCCTGGTTTCTCTGTAGGTTCTGTCTAATCTAATCCTATTCCCTTTACAGTGAACTGGCCCCTCCTGGTTTCTCTGTAGGTTCTGTCTAATCTAATCCTATTCCCTTTACAGTGAACTGGCCCCCCCTGGTTTCTCTGTAGGTTCTGTCTAATCTAATCCTATTCCCTTTACAGTGAACTGGCCACCCCTGGTTTCTCCGTAGGTTCTGTCTAATCTAATCCTATTCCCTTTACAGTGAACTGGCCACCCCTGGTTTCTCTGTAGGTTCTGTCTAATCTAATCCTATTCCCTTTACAGTGACCTGGCCCCTCCTGGTTTCTCTGTAGGTTCTGTCTAATCTAATCCTATTCCCTTTACAGTGACCTGGCCACCCCTGGTTTCTCTGTAGGTTCCGTCTAATGGGTTCCACACATCAGTAAGATTGTCAAACGTTTCCTTGCCAAGAGTACTTAGCACCTCTGAGCAGTCTCTCTTTTCTGTTGACGCCGCACAGATTTTGAAGCCGTCAGCCTTGTTAAAATACTCCAAACCAGAAGGTGGCAGTAGTGTTGCATTCTTAAGACTGGTTTGGCAATGCTAGTCCCTGTGTATTTTGCTTTGTAGGTATCCGATGTTTGCTAACTAGCTAGCTGCGCTAATGTTGCTATTGTTGTAGAATGCCCATGTTGCTACTTGCCAGATGGCCAGCTAGCAAGAATACAATTTCTTTTAAATTAAATTTACTCTCCATAATCCCATACTGCCAGTGCCAGCCCTTAGCCAATTTTTTTAGCTAGCTAGCTAACGTTAGCATGTAATTCGAAAGCTAGAAGAAAATATTTTTTCCTTTTTGTTGTCACTCCTGTCGGCTCCCCCACGTGGAGGTGCGTGCTCTCCGATTGGCTCTAAGTCAAGTTGTCGACCACTGAGGAGCAAGTAGAAATGGCAGGCTCGTCGGTACGCAGCGGGTACGTCTTTCGTTCTAGCAAGAGAAGGAACATCTTCGTACTGTGATAAGTATCTATCGGCGGTCAGATTATCTGTGTGTTTCAATGCCTAATGATTGTTTTCCGATCCACTGTGCCGCTGCATTGCTTGCTCTTTGGGGTTCAGGCCGGGTATCTGTAAAGCACTTTGTGACAACTAGCAGAAGTTTTTAAAAAAGGGCTTTATGAAATACATTTGATTGAATTCTATTGATGAGATCCTCAAGACGACAACTCAGTCCGCCACAACATGGGTTAGCTAGGCTATTTTCTTTTTAATTACAAAAGTGTGATGGGTCTGCTTTCCTGCTCTACAGCCCTCAAAGACAATTCAGATCAGGTTACAGACTCTGTCCGGCTAAATATAGGTCTCTAGGTCTAGGATATCGCACTGCACAGACTGACTGACGGAAAGACTGTGTTACAGTACCACAGAGCCACAGTGCAGCCGCCTGCCAACACACCGTATTTAACCAGGTCTCCTGTTCAGGCTCAATACGGTGAAAACTGACTGAGTCAGTGATCACAACAAAGACTGGGGGACACACCAATGCACCTGACGAGCCACATAGCATGTGTCCCGAATCACACCACATGTACTATAGTGCTGTGCACTACTTTGTTGTTACTACATAGTACCTATGTTACTACAACAATACACCTGCCAGTCAACACTAGTTAGTAGTTAACATTACACCTGTATTAACCATGTCAGTCAACACTAGTTAGTAGTTAACATTACACCTGTATTAGCCATGCCAGTCAACACTAGTTAGTAGTTAACATTACACCTGTATTAACCATGTCAGTCAACACTAGTTAGTGGTTAACATTACACCTGTATTATGCCAGTCAACACTAGTTAGTAGTTAACATTACACCTGTATTATGCCAGTCAACACTAGTTAGTAGTTAACATTACACCTGTATTAACCATGTCAGTCAACACTAGTTAGTAGTTAACATTACACCTGTATTAACCATGCCAGTCAACACTAGTTAGTAGTTAACATTACACCTGTATTATGCCAGTCAACACTAGTTAGTAGTTAACATTACACCTGTATTAACCATGTCAGTCAACACTAGTTAGTGGTTAACATTACACCTGTATTAGCCATGCCAGTCAACACTAGTTAGTAGTTAACATTACACCTGTATTAACCATGTCAGTCAACACTAGTTAGTGGTTAACATTACACCTGTATTATGCCAGTCAACACTAGTTAGTAGTTAACATTACACCTGTATTAACCATGTCAGTCAACACTAGTTAGTAGTTAACATTACACCTGTATTAGCCATGCCAGTCAACACTAGTTAGTAGTTAACATTACACCTGTATTAACCATGTCAGTCAACACTAGTTAGTAGTTAACATTACACCTGTATTAACCATGTCAGTCAACACTAGTTAGTAGTTAACATTACACCTGTATTAACCATGTCAGTCAACACTAGTTAGTAGTTAACATTACACCTGTATTAACCATGTCAGTCAACACTAGTTAGTAGTTAACATTACACCTGTATTAACCATGTCAGTCAACACTAGTTAGTAGTTAACATTACACCTGTATTAACCATGCCAGTCAACACTAGTTAGTAGTTAACATTACACCTGTATTAACCATGCCAGTCAACACTAGTTAGTAGTTAACATTACACCTGTATTAACCATGTCAGTCAACACTAGTTAGTAGTTAACATTACACCTGTATTAACCATGCCAGTCAACACTAGTTAGTAGTTAACATTACACCTGTATTAACCATGCCAGTCAACACTAGTTAGTAGTTAACATTACACCTGTATTAACCATGTCAGTCAACACTAGTTAGTAGTTAACATTACACCTGTATTAACCATGCCAGTCAACACTAGTTAGTAGTTAACATTACACCTGTATTAACCATGTCAGTCAACACTAGTTAGTAGTTAACATTACACCTGTATTAACCATGCCAGTCAACACTAGTTAGTAGATATTTACAGTGCTGGTTTATTCACTGTGTATGTATTCCTTGTGTCACTATTTTTAATCATTATCTTTAACATTGCATTGTTGGAAAAGGACTTGTAATTAAGCATTAGTCTACACCTGTTGTTTACGAAACATGTGACATAACATTTGTGACTGTGTTATTCTGGTTGGTAAGACGCATGTATATCACTGAGGCCATAATGGAAGAAAGGAAGTGTGACCCTGCTGGTCATCTATGAACATTTGAACATCTTGGCCATGTTCTGTTATAATCTCCACCCGGCACAGCCAGAAGAGGACTGGCCACCCCTCATAGCCTGGTTCCTCTCTAGGTTTCTTCCTAGGTTTGGGCCTTTCTAGGGAGTTTTTCCTAGCCACCGTGCTTCTACACCTGCATTGCTTGCTGTTTGGGGTTTTAGGCTGGGTTTCTGTACAGCACTTTGAGATATCAGCTGATGTAAGAAGGGCTTTATAAATACATTTGATTTGGTAGCAAAGTATTGGTGAGAACTTGAAATCTCCGATCCCTGTCTGATGGGGAAACCGTTGTGGAGGAGTTTGGTCCAATGCATTGTTTCACCATCTAGTAGGTATATCTTCAAGACCTCAGTCAGTCACTTCTTGCATGAACACACCAAGTCAGTCGTGAAGAGGGCACGACAACACTTTTTCCCCCTCAGGAGACTGAAAAGATTTGGCATCGGTCCTCAGGTCCTCAAAAAGTTTCTACTGCTGCACCATCGTGACCGATTGCATCATCGCCTGGTATGGCAACTGCTCGTAGTACATACGGCCCAGTACACCACTGCGGCCAAGCTTCCTGCCATCCAGGGCCTATATACTAGGCGGTGTCAGAGGAAGGCCCCAACAAATTGTCAAAGACCCCAGTCACCCCAGTCATAGACTGCTGTCTCTGCTACCGCACGGAGTGCCAAGTCTAGGACCAAAAGGCTCCTTAAAAGCATCTACCCCCAAGCCATAAGACTGCTGAACAATTAATCAAATGGTCACCTGGACTATTTACATTGACCCCCTTTGTTTTTACACTGCTGCTACTCACTGTTTATTATCTATGCATAGTCACTTTACCCCCACCTACTGTACCCCGGACATTGACTCGGTACAGGTACCCCGTATATAGCCTCGTTATTGTTATGTAAATGTATTGTGTTACTTTTTGAATGATTTTATATATTTTTTTTTACTTTAGTTTAATTTGTGAATTATAATTTGTGCATTATTATTTTATTAACTCTATTTATAGAACTGCATTGTTGGTTAAAGGCTTGTAAGTAAGCATTTCACGGTAAAGTCTACACTTGTTGTATTCAGGCGCTTGTGACAAATACCTTTTGATTTTCTCTAGGCTAGAGGACTGAAATGACCAAATCTTCTTGAGAACCAGACACAACCAGAACCTCTTGCAGGTTCTACATGGAAATACTGGCCACCTTCTCCAAGTTGACGACATAGGAACTGAAGTTATATGTAGCCAGGCTGAGAGGGCAAAGTATACCCTAGTGTAGGCATGCATGGACCTGGCCAAGTTGCAGTTAGCTAACGTTAGCTAGCTAAAAACAATCGCAGTAGGCTAGCTAACGTAGCTAACTACTTTTCACAGCTGATAGTCACGTTGGGGCAAGTTAGCTGTATACATATATTTGCCCGAAATACATACATTAGCTATCTACCTAACGTTAGGTAATTCATATGCTAAAGACTTAAAGTGTACTGCTTGTTTGATAATCACGCAGACTACTTGTATCAGGCTAACCAGCTCGCCAAAATATTAACGTGCCCGTGTCCACCGACTCTATTTGACAGTCCCCGACATTGTAGCTAACTGAGTAGCTAACGTAAGCTAGCTTAATAGTTTTCTTTCTTGCTAAAGTCGTACATCTGTCTAGGAATGTAACGTTAGCTAGCTAACGTTGTCTGGATAATTAAATCATGAATCCACACGCGTACATAAACATTGATAGTTATATAGTTAGCTATGTCTGGGTAGAGTTTTATTAATATATTATGTGAAAACGGTCACATGGACATGGGCCTGATGTCAACCAGAATGTTAACAGTCACTGCGCTGTGGTGTGCTATAGCTAGCCAGTTAGCATTTAGCAAGCTGACGTTGCCGTGGGTCTCGGTGCGATGGTGACAACACACAACACACATCTGCACGTCAATCCGTTTGTTGGAACTGGTTTCGCAACTAGCTTGCTAGCTAATTTGGGTTTGCGTGTTATTGCTTTGGAATATATCATGTCGAGCGTTAACAAACGTGCCAAAATGACTGCTAGTAGTAATGCCATGCTGGCCATGACATCGTACAAGAGGAAGATGTCGTCTTCCTACCCCATTTTTCGTTGATATCTGAGGAGGCCGATGTGGTGTCAGGAGTGACGGCCAACCGACATTCCCCGAAGAGGCTGCAACCGCTTGCTCCTTTTTAGCACTGCGCAAGGTCCTCCCGGTGTTTAACAACCGTTCCGCGTCTGGTGCAATTTCAGGGTGGTTGGGTCGGCAGCGGTGATAAACCATACGAGGTTTTCACGTTTGAGTGTAGGGTTGAAAACAGAGGACGCGTCCTCGAACAAACGGCAGATCATGACTCCAGTATCGGCGCTGTGGAAAAGGCAGGACGTTGCATTTGAGTCCATAGCATTCACACACACATTACCAGCCACTGACTGACTGATGTGGCCACTCAGCACAGACATCCGTATAAAGCTGATCACCTAAATCAAACTGATTGAGACACTCAAAAACACTTTAAAATCTGTTTTTGTATTGTTATTGGTATTCTAATTATTACTAAGTAGGAAACACAGGTAATTTTAGGTTACTCAAAATGTTTTTTCTTCACAATTGAATGTCATATAGCATAATAGTCTCATAACAGTCTAATAATTATATTCATACTCATAATTATATAGTAATATGAATGTTATAACTACACATTATATTTGCTATTGTTTTGTTGATTATATTGTTGTTGTTGTCATTCCTATTGTTGTACTAGTTTTACTGTTTGTGTGTTGATGTTCATGTTGATGCTATCTGGCAAAAAATGTACAGTACATTACTTTAGACGAGAAATAAGAGTCGGTGACTTGTTGAAGGAAAAAACAGCATCTTCCCACCTAAATGAATAGTGCCATATTAGTAGTCTAATGTGGTGCAACCACAGGAGGTTGGTGGCATCTTAGTTGGTGGAGGACGGGCTCATGGAAAAGGCTGGAGCGGAAGAGTGTGGAATGGTGTCAAATACGTCAAACACCTCCATGATGCCATTCCATTCACCTTGTTACCAGCCATTCGTATGAGTCGTCCTCCCCTCAGCAGCCTCCCGTGGGGGCAGCTGATATACCCTTTGATTCAGGGCGACCCGTAATGGCACAGAGTTTGGTAGTATCTATAACCTCATTTCTCAGGTGAGGACAGAGGACTCCCTCTTGTGGTATACAATACATAATAACCCTAACTCTATAGAATTAGATACCCTTAAAGTTTCATAAATAGGATCAGAAACCTTAAAGCTGAATAAATAGGATCAGAACCCTTAAAGCTGAATAAATAGGATCAGAACCCTTAAAGTGTAATAAATAGGATCAGAACCCTTAAAGTTGAATAAATAGGATCAGAACCCTTAAAGCTGAATAAATAGGATCAGAACCCTTAAAGTGTAATAAATAGGATCAGAACCCTTAAAGTGTAATAAATAGGATCAGAACCCTTAAAGCTGAATAAATAGGATCAGAACCCTTAAAGCTGAATAAATAGGATCAGAACCCTTAAAGTGTAATAAATAGGATCAGAACCCTTAAAGCTGAATAAATAGGATCAGAACCCTTAAAGCTGAATAAATAGGATCAGAACCCTTAAAGTTGAATAAATAGGATCAGAACCCTTAAAGCTGAATAAATAGGATCAGAACCCTTAAAGCTGAATAAATAGGATCAGAACCCTTAAAGTGTAATAAATAGGATCAGAACCCTTAAAGCTGAATAAATAGGATCAGAACCCTTAAAGCTGAATAAATAGGATCAGAACCCTTAAAGTTGAATAAATAGGATCAGAACCCTTAAAGCTGAATAAATAGGATCAGAACCCTTAAAGTGTAATAAATAGGATCAGAACCCTTAAAGCTGAATAAATAGGATCAGAACCCTTAAAGCTGAATAAATAGGATCAGAACCCTTAAAGCTGAATAAATAGGATCAGAACCCTTAAAGTTGAATAAATAGGATCAGAACCCTTAAAGCTGAATAAATAGGATCAGAACCCTTAAAGTTGAATAAATAGGATCAGAACCCTTAAAGCTGAATAAATAGGATCAGAACCCTTAAAGCTGAATAAATAGGATCAGAACCCTTAAAGCTGAATAAATAGGATCAGAACCCTTAAAATGTAATAAATAGGATCAGAACCCTTAAAGTTTATTAAATAGGATCAGAACCCTTAAAGAGGAATACTGTGTTTCAGAAAGTATTCAGACCCCTTGACTTTCTCCACATTTTGTATTAAAAATAAACAGAAATACCTTATTTACATAAGTATTCAGACCCTTTGCTATGAGACTCGAAATTGAGCTCAGGTGCATCCTTTTTCCATTGATCATCCTTGAGATGTTTCTACAACTTGATTTGAGTCCACCTGTGGTAAATTCAATTGATTGGACATGATTTGGAAAGGCACTCACCTGTCTATATAAGGTCCCACAGTTGACAGTGCATGTCAGAGCAAAAACCAAGCCATCAGGTCGAAGGAATTTTCCGTAGAGCTCCGATACCCAAGAAGATTCAAGGCTCTAATCGCTGCCAAAGGTGCTTCAACAAAGTACTGAGTAAAGGGTCTGAAAACTTATTCGGAAGTTTACATACACTTAGGTTGGAATCATTACAACTCGTTTTTCAACCATTCCACAAATTTCTTGTTAAATAAGTATAGTTTTGTCAAGTTGGTTAGGACATCTACTTTGTGCATGACACAAGTAATTTTTCCAACAATTGTTTACAGACAGATTATTTCACTTATAATTCACTGTATCACAATTCCAGTGGGTCAGAAGTTTACATACACTAAGTTGACTGTGCCTTTAAACAGCTTGGAAAATTCTAGAAGACGATGTCATGGCTTTAGAAGCTTCTGATAGGCTAATTGACATCATTTGAGTCAATTGGAGGTGTACCTGTGGATGTATTTCAAGGCCTACCTTCAAACTCAGTGCCTCTGCTTGACATCATGGGGAAATCAAAAGAAATCATCCAAGACCTCAGAAAATAAATTGTAGACCTCCACAAGTCTGGTTCATCCTTGGGAGCAATTTCCAAACGCCTGAAGGTACCACGTTCATCTGTGCAAACAATTGTACGCAAGTATAAACACCATGGGGCCACGCAGCCGTCATACCGCTCAGGAAGGAGACGCGCTCTCTCTCCTAGAGATGAACGTACTTTGGTGCAAAAAAGTGCAAATCAATCCCAGAACAACAACAAAGGACTTTGTGAAGATTCTGGAGGAAACAGGTACAAAAGTATCTATATCCACAGTAAAACGAGTCCTATATCGACATAACCTGAAAGGCCGCTCAGCAAGGAAGAAGCCACGGCTCCAAAACCGCCATAAAAAAGCCAGACTACAATTTGCAACTGCACATGAGGACAAAGATTGCACTTTTTGGAAAATGTCCTCTGGTCTGATGAAACAAAAAGAGAACTGTTTGGCCATAATGACCATCGTCATGTTTGGAGGAAAAAGGGGGAGGCTTGCAAGCCGAAGAACACCATCCCAACCGTGAAGCACGGGGGTGGCATCATCATGTTGTGGGGGTCCTTTGCTGCAGGAGGGACTGGTGCACTTCACAAAATAGATGGCATCATGAGGAGGGGAAATTATGTGGATATATTGAAGCAAAATTTCAAGACATCAGTCAGGAAGTTAAAGCTTGGTCGCAAATGGGTCTTCCAAATGGACAATGACCCCAAGCATTTTTCCAAAGTTGTGGCAAAATGGCTTAAGGACAACAAAGTCAAGGAATTGGAGTGGCCATCACAAAGCCCTGACCTCAATCCTATAGAAATAGATAAAAGCTGAAATAAATAATTCTCTCTACTATTATTCTGACATTTCACATTCTTTAAATAAAGTGGTGATCCTAACTGACCTAAAACAGGGAATTTTTACTCGGATTAAAAGTCTGGAATTGTGAAAAACTGAGTTTAAATGTAATTGGCTAAGGTGTATGTAAACTTCCCGACTTCAACTGTATGTGTGTGTTCATGAATGTGAAAAAAATATTTTAAAAACTGTTTTTGCTTCGTCATTATTTATTTATTTAATTAGGCAAGTCAGTTAAGAACAAATTCTTATTTACAATGATGGCATAAGAACAGTGGGTGAACTGCCTTGTTCAGGGGCAGAACGACAGATTTTTACCTTGTCAGCTCGGGGATTCGATCTAGCGACCTTTCAGTTACTGTCCCAACGCTCTAACCACTAGGCTACCTGCCACCCCTATGTACAGTGCATCATGGTGTATTGTGTGTAGATTGATGAGGGAAAGCTATTTAAACCATTTTAGAGCACGGCTGTAACGTAACAAAATGTGGAAACGTTCAAGGCGGTCTGGAGATTTTCCGAATGCGCTGTACATAGGATTAGAACTCTTAAAGAGGAAAACATGTATCAGAAACCAGTGAAATACAGTTTTAGTGGCAGAAATAGTGAGGTGTATATTTCCATAGGAAACAAGCCTCATTCCCTTTGTCTCTCCCACATCTGGTGTTGAGTTTGTCTCTTCACCCCCCCTCCTACCCTCTCCTACCACCCCTCCCTCACCCCTCTCTCTCCCTCCTACCCTCCCCCTCTCTCCTACCCTCCCACACATTTTGGATGCAGCTCTCAGTCCTTCCCTCTTGAGGGGGGAGGGTAGGAGAGGGGGGAAGAGGATAGGAGAGGGTAGGAGGGAGAGGGAGGGGAGAGGGTGAGGGGGTAGGAGAGAGGGAAGAGGGTAGGAGATGGGGGAAAAGGGTAGGAGAGGATAGGAGAGACGGGGGAGAGGGTAGGAGAGGGGGGAAAAGGGTAGGAGAGGATAGGAGCGATGGGGAGAGGGTAGAGGAGGGGGAAGATGGTAGGAGAGGGGGAAAAGAGTAGTGGAGGGGGGAGGGTAGGAGAGGGGGAAGAGGGTAGTAGGGGGAAGAGGGTATGAGAGAGTAGGAGAAAGGGGGGATAAGGGTAGAAAATGCGAGAAGAGGGTAGTAGAGGGGGGAGAGGTTAGAGGAGGGTAAGAGAGAGGGGGGAATAGGGTAGGAGACGGTACGAGAGGGGGGAGAGGGTAGGAGATGAGAGGGGGAAAGGGTAGGAGAGAGGGGGAGGGTAGGAGGGAGGGGAGAGGGAAGGGAGAGTGTATGAGAGCGGGGTAGAGGGTAGGATAGGGAGGGGAGAGGGTAGGAGAGAGGGGAGAGGGTAGGAGCGAGAGGGGGAGAAGGTAAGAGAGAGAGGGGGAGAGATGGTAGGAGGGAGAGGAGAGAGGGTAGGAGACACAGGAAGAGAGGGTAGGAGGTGGAGGGGAGAGGGTAAGCAATCGAGGGGGAGAGGGTAGGAGAAAGGGGTGTAGGAGGGAGGGGGAGAGGGTAGGAGGTAGAGGGACATGGTAAGAGAGAGAGGCAGAGCGAGTTGGAGAGAGGGGTGTCTGTGTGTGTCTGTGTGTGTGCGTGTGTCTGTGTCTCTGTGTGTCTGTGTGTGTGTGTGTGTGTGTGTGTGTGTGTGTGTGTGTGTGTGTGTGTCTGTGTGTGTGTGTGTGTTTGTGTGTATAAATGTGTAATAATGACCGGCCACATGGATTGCAGCCTACCGCAGATGAGAAAATCTATTTGTTTTGAGCGTGTACAGTAGCCTAATTATTAGACTCGGCCACAGGCACTGAGCCACAGTCAGAGAGAGAAGTAACACAATGAGATATGGCTTGTGATAGGATCCACGAAGGAAGCCCGAAAACATCATTTCCTTTCACTGATTATTGTTTTCACAGTGGAAATAGGATTGACACTGATGCAACTCTAAGTCCTTGCCTCTTGAGGTCATTTTCTGATGATCAATTATCTAATGCTGGTATATGTGTTTGTGCCAGGCAGAGGAGAGCGATTAATACGGTGAGGAAATGAGAGAAGAAGGGAAGGATGGATGGAGGGAGGCACCAGAGAGACATGAAGAGAAATACAATGAGACCTAGGAGGAAGGTCAATAACAGAAGTATGAAACAATGGGAAATGAGAGAGAGATCCTGAGGCAGAGAAGGAGAGAAGGAGAGAGGGAGAGAGGAGGGAGAGAGAGAGAGAGAGGGGGGAGAAAAATATAAATCTGTGTTGTCATGGAAACTGGCAAGGATCTGAGCAAAACAAGAATGTAAATTAGTTTACCCTCTGAGACTGGGACAGAATAGGTTTACCCTCTGAGACTGGGACAGAATAGGTTTACCCTCTGAGACTGGGGCAGAATTGGTTTACCCTCTGAGACTGGGACAGGACTGGTTTACCCTCTGAGACTGGGACAGAATAGGTTTACCCTCTGAGACTGGGACAGAATAGGTTTACCCTCTGAGACTGGGACAGAATAGATTTACCCTCTGAGACTGGGACAGAATAGGTTTACCCTCTGAGACTGGGACAGGACTGGTTTACCCTCTGAGACTGGGGCAGAATAGGTTTACCCTCTGAGACTGGGACAGAATAGGTTTACCCTCTGAGACTGGGACAGAATAGGTTTACCCTCTGAGAATGGGACAGAATAGGTTTACCCTCTGAGACTGGGACAGAATAGGTTTACCCTCTGAGAATGGGACAGGACTGGTTTACCCTCTGAGACTGGGACAGAATAGGTTTACCCTCTGAGACTGGGACAGGACTGGTTTACCCTCTGAGACTGAGACAGAATAGGTTTACCCTCTGAGACTGGGACAGAATAGGTTTATCCTCTGAGACTGGGACAGAATAGGTTTACCCTCTGAGACTGGGACAGGACTGGTTTACCCTCTGAGACTGGGACAGAATAGGTTTACCCTCTGAGACTGGGGCAGAATAGGTTTACCCTCTGAGACTGGGACAGGACTGGTTTACCCTCTGAGACTGGGACAGAATAGGTTTACCCTCTGAGACTGGGGCAGAATAGGTTTACCCTCTGAGACTGGGACAGGACTGGTTTACCCTCTGAGACTGGGACAGAATAGGTTTACCCTCTGAGACTGGGACAGGACTGGTTTACCCTCTGAGACTGGGACAGAATAGGTTTACCCTCTGAGACTGGGACAGAATAGGTTTACCCTCTGAGACTGGGACAGAATAGGTTTACCCTCTGAGACTGGGGCAGAATAGGTTTACCCTCTGAGACTGGGACAGGACTGGTTTACCCTCTGAGACTGGGGCAGAATAGGTTTACCCTCTGAGACTGGGACAGGACTGGTTTACCCTCTGAGACTGGGACAGAATAGGTTTACCCTCTGAGACTGGGACAGAATAGATTTACCCTCTGAGACTGGGACAGAATAGGTTTACCCTCTGAGACTGGGACAGGACTGGTTTACCCTCTGAGACTGGGGCAGAATAGGTTTACCCTCTGAGACTGGGACAGAATTGGTTTACCCTCTGAGAATGGGACAGGACTGGTTTACCCTCTGAGACTGGGACAGGACTGGTTTACCCTCTGAGACTGGGACAGAATAGGTTTACCCTCTGAGACTGGGACAGGACTGGTTTACCCTCTGAGACTGGGACAGAATAGGTTTACCCTCTGAGACTGGGACAGAATAGGTTTACCCTCTGAGACTGGGACAGAATAGGTTTACCCTCTGAGACTGGGACAGAATAGGTTTACCCTCTGAGACTGGGACAGAATTGGTTTACCCTCTGAGAATGGGACAGAATAGGTTTACCCTCTGAGACTGGGACAGGACTGGTTTACCCTCTGAGACTGGGGCAGAATTGGTTTACCCTCTGAGACTGGGACAGAATAGGTTTACCCTCTGAGACTGGGACATAATTGGTTTACCCTCTGAGACTGGGACAGAATAGGTTTACCCTCTGAGACTGGGACAGGACTGGTTTACCCTCTGAGACTGGGACAGAATAGGTTTACCCTCTGAGACTGGGACAGGACTGGTTTACCCTCTGAGACTGGGACAGAATAGGTTTACCCTCTGAGACTGGGGCAGAATAGGTTTACCCTCTGAGACTGGGACAGGACTGGTTTACCCTCTGAGACTGGGACAGAATAGGTTTACCCTCTGAGACTGGGGCAGAATAGGTTTACCCTCTGAGACTGGGACAGAATTGGTTTACCCTCTGAGAATGGGACAGAATAGGTTTACCCTCTGAGACTGGGACAGAATTGGTTTACCCTCTGAGACTGGGACAGAATAGGTTTACCCTCTGAGACTGGGACAGAATAGGTTTATCCTCTGAGACTGGGACAGAATAGGTTTACCCTCTGAGACTGGGACAGGACTGGTTTACCCTCTGAGACTGGGACAGAAAAGGTTTACCCTCTGAGACTGGGACAGGACTGGTTTACCCTCTGAGACTGGGACAGAATAGGTTTACCCTCTGAGACTGGGAAAGAATAGGTTTACCCTCTGAGACTGGGGCAGAATAGGTTTACCCTCTGAGACTGGGACAGGACTGGTTTACCCTCTGAGACTGAGACAGAATAGGTTTACCCTCTGAGACTGGGACAGAATAGGTTTACCCTCTGAGACTGGGGCAGAATAGGTTTACCCTCTGAGACTGGGACAGGACTGGTTTACCCTCTGAGACTGGGGCAGAATAGGTTTACCCTCTGAGACTGGGACAGGACTGGTTTACCCTCTGAGACTGGGACAGAATAGGTTTACCCTCTGAGACTGGGACAGAATAGGTTTACCCTCTGAGACTGGGACAGAATAGGTTTACCCTCTGAGACTGGGAAAGAATAGGTTTACCCTCTGTGACTGGGGCAGAATAGGTTTACCCTCTGAGACTGGGACAGGACTGGTTTACCCTCTGAGACTGAGACAGAATAGGTTTACCCTCTGAGACTGGGACAGAATAGGTTTACCCTCTGAGACTGGGGCAGAATAGGTTTACCCTCTGAGACTGGGACAGGACTGGTTTACCCTCTGAGACTGGGACAGAATAGGTTTACCCTCTGAGACTGGGGCAGAATTGGTTTACCCTCTGAGACTGGGGCAGAATTGGTTTACCCTCTGAGACTGGGACAGAATAGGTTTACCCTCTGAGACTGGGACAGAATAGGTTTACCCTCTAAGACTGGGACAGGACTGGTTTACCCTCTGAGACTGGAAAATAATTGGTGAAATGGAGAATGGTGGTAAAGAGAGAAGAGGGATAGAGAGGAGGGAGGAAGAGTGAGATGAGGGAAGACGAGCGAGATGAGGGAAGAAGGGCGAGATGAGGGAGGAAGAGTGAGATGGTGGAGGAAAAGTGATATGAGGGAGGAAGAGCGAGAGGAGGGAGGAGGAGCGAGATGAGGGAGGAAGAGTGAGATGAGGGAGGAAGAGAGACGAGGGAGGAAGAGTGAGATACGGGAGGAAAGGGAGGAAGGGCAAGATGAGGGAGGAAGAGTGAGATGAGGGAGGAAGAGTGAGATGAGGGAGGAAGAGTGAGATGAGGGAGGAAGAGTGAGATGGAGGATGGGTGAGATAAGGGAGGAAGAGTGAGATGGGGGAGGAAGAGTGAGATGAGGGAGGAAGAGTGAGATGGAGGAAGAGTGAGATAAGGGAGGAAGAGTGAGATGGAGGAATACTAAGATGGAGGAAGAATGAGATGAGGGAGGAAGAGTGAGATGGAGGAAGAGCGAGATGAGGGAGGAAGAGTGAGATGAGGGAGGAAGATCGAGATGAGGGAGTAAGTGTGAGATGGAGGAAGGGCACGGTGAAGGAGGAGAGCGAGATAAGGGAAGAAGAGTGAGATGGAGGAAGGGCGAGATAAGGGAGGAAGAGTGAGATGGAGGAAGACTAA
Organism: Salvelinus alpinus; assembly: GCF_045679555.1. Lineage (NCBI taxonomy): Eukaryota > Metazoa > Chordata > Actinopteri > Salmoniformes > Salmonidae > Salvelinus > Salvelinus alpinus. The sequence continues at coordinate 51,637,084 of NC_092107.1, read as the reverse complement.
GATGGAAGAAGAACGAGATGAGGGAGGAAGAGTGAGATGGAGGAAGAGCGAGATGAGGGAGGAAGAATGAGATGGAGGAAGAGTGAGATGAGGGAGGAAGAGCGAGATGGAGGAAGAGCGAGATGGAGGAAGAGCAAGATGGAGGAAGAGTGAGATGAGGGAGGAAGAGCGAGATGAGGGAGGAAGAGCGAGATGGGGAGGAAGAGCGAGATGAGGGAGGAAGAGCGAGATGAGGGAGGAAGAGCGAGATGAGGGAGGAAGAGCGAGATGGAGGAAGAGCGAGATGAGGGAGGAAGAGCGAGATGGAGGAAGAGCGAGATAAGGGAGGACGAGTGAGATGGAGGAAGAGCGAGATAAGGGAGGAAGAGTGAGATGGAGGAAGACTAAGATGGAGGAAGAGCGAGATGAGGGAGGAAGCGAGATGGAGGAATGGCGAGATCAGGGAGGAAGAAATTGAGGAGAATAAATAAAGAAGTGAGAAGGAAGAGGGGGAAATTAAAGAGATGGACAAGGAATGAAGAGAGAAAGGGAATAGTTATCTATTTAATGAAGGAATTAAGAGAGAAACTGAATATTTATTTATTTAATGAAGAAGGAAGTAAGAGAGAAAGAAAGAGAGAAGTGAGAGTGAGGTAGTTTAGGAAAGAAAGTCAAAGCGCTCACAAAATGACTAAGAAACAACCATAAATCTCTGTGGATAATTAACATATTAATAATCTCAGACAGTCAGAGTAGAAACAGATTGGAACCGAGACCACGAGGGTATGAAATACACACACACACACACACACACACACACACACACACACACACACACACACACACACACACACACACACACACACACACGCACACACACACACACACACACACAGGCGATTGGAAGGAGCCTCTTCTCATGCATTGCAGCCCACCTTGAGTGACGTTAGTAATTAAGAAGGGTTTTTAATTAGAATAGGGAGCAACTGTGGTGGGCTGGGGAGGGTGTGTGGTGGGTTGGGGAGGGTGTGTGGTGGGCTGGGGAGGGTGTGTGGTGGACTGGGGAGGGTGTGTGGTGGGCTGGGGAGGGTGTGTGGTGGGCTGGGGAGGGTGTGTGGTGGGCTGGGGAGGGTCAGTGGTGGGCTGGGGAGGGTGAGTGGTGGGCTGGAGAGGGTGTGTGGTGGGCTGGGGAGGGTGTGTGGTGGGCTGGGGAGGGTGTGTGGTGGGCTGGGGAGGGTGTGTGGTGGGCTGGGGAGGGTGAGTGGTGGGCTGGGGAGGGTGTGTGGTGGGCTGGGGAGGGTGAGTGGTGGGCTGGGGAGGGTGTGTGGTGGGCTGGGGAGGGTGTGTGGTGGGCTGGGGAGGGTGTGTGGTGGGCTGGGGAGGGTGTGTGGTGGGCTGGGGAGGGTGTGTGGTGGGCTGGGGAGGGTGTGTGGTGGGTTGTGGCTAGAGTGTTTGTTTGTCTCTCACCAGTTTGGTTAAGCTCGTTAGTTGTTAGTTGTTATTGTAGAGACTGCGGCAGAATAGGTTTTCATGTTTTATTAAATAACTAACTAGCTAATCAATAACAAAACAACACTCAGGACCTGTCCCAAATCTAACCCTATCTCTACATAGTGCTCTGACCAGAGCCCTGTGGACCAGGTACACATCTGTGACCTACATAGGGAATTGAGGACCATTGTGGGCGAAAGAGGAGGCTAACAAACTACCTCTCAGCAATGAGTCACCCACGTAGGTTGAGATTAGTTAGACAGGCTAACTACCTCTCAGCAATGAGTCACCCACGTAGGTTGAGATTAGTTAGACAGGCTAACTACCTCTCAGCAATGAGTCACCCACGTAGGTAGAGATTAGTTAGACAGGCTAACTACCTCTCAGCAATGAGTCACCCACGTAGGTTGAGATTAGTTAGACAGGCTAACTACCTCTCAGCAATGAGTCACCCACGTAGGTTGAGATTAGTTAGACAGGCTAACTACCTCTCAGCAATGAGTCACCCACGTAGGTAGAGATTAGTTAGACAGGCTAACTACCTCTCAGCAATGAGTCACCCACGTAGGTTGAGATTAGTTAGACAGGCTAACTACCTCTCAGCAATGAGTCACCCACGTAGGTAGAGATTAGTTAGACAGGCTAACTACCTCTCAGCAATGAGTCACCCACGTAGGTAGAGATTAGTTAGACAGGCTAACTACCTCTCAGCAATGAGTCACCCACGTAGGTAGAGATTAGTTAGACAGGCTAACTACCTCTCAGCAATGAGTCACCCACGTAGGTAGAGATTAGTTAGACAGGCTAACTACCTCTCAGCAATGAGTCACCCACGTAGGTAGAGATTAGTTAGACAGGCTAACTACCTCTCAGCAATGAGTCACCCACGTAGGTAGAGATTAGTTAGACAGGCTAACAACCTCTCAGCAATGAGTCACCCACGTAGGTAGAGATTAGTTAGACAGGCTAACTACCTCTCAGCAATGAGTCACCCACGTAGGTAGAGATTAGTTAGACAGGCTAACTACCTCTCAGCAATGAGTCACCCACGTAGGTAGAGATTAGTTAGACAGGCTAACTACCTCTCAGCAATGAGTCACCCACGTAGGTAGAGATTAGTTAGACAGGCTAACTACCTCTCAGCAATGAGTCACCCACGTATGTAGAGATTAGTTAGACAGGCTAACTACCTCTCAGCAATGAGTCACCCACGTAGGTAGAGATTAGTTAGACAGGCTAACTACCTCTCAGCAATGAGTCACCCACGTAGGTAGAGATTAGTTAGACAGGCTAACTACCTCTCAGCAATGAGTCACCCACGTAGGTAGAGATTAGTTAGACAGGCTAACTACCTCTCAGCAATGAGTCACCCACGTAGGTAGAGATTAGTTAGACAGGCTAACTACCTCTCAGCAATGAGTCACCCACGTAGGTAGAGATTAGTTAGACAGGCTAACTACCTCTCAGCAATGAGTCACCCACGTAGGTAGAGATTAGTTAGACAGGCTAACTACCTCTCAGCAATGAGTCACCCACGTAGGTTGAGATTAGTTAGACAATGGATAAGAAATTGATTCATTTTTCAAATGTATTCAAATGTGGAGAGAGGAGAGAGAGAGGGGATGGGGAGGAGAGATGGGATGAGGAGAGGGGATGAGGAGGAGAGATGGGAAGGGGAGGAGAGATTGGATGAGGAGGAGAAGGGATGAGGAGGAGATGAGGAGGAGAGAGGGGATGCGGAGGAGAGAGGAGAAGCGTAGGAGAGGGGATGGGGATGGGGAGGGGAAGGGGATGAGGAGAGGGGATGGGATGAGGAGGAGAGAGGGGATGAGGAGAGGGGATGAGGAGGAGAGATGGGATGAGGAGGAGAGAGGGGATGGGGAGGAGAGGGGGGATGGGAGGAGAGATGGGATGGGGAGGAGAGAGGGGATGGGGAGGAGAGGGGATGAGGAGAGGGGATGAGGAGGAGAGATGGGATGAGGAGGAGAGAGGGGATGGGGAGGAGAGGGGGGATGGGATGGGGAGGAGAGGAGAGGGGATGGGGAGGAGAGGGGATGAGGAGGAGAGAGGGGATGGGGAGGAGAGGAGAGGGGATGAGGAGAGGGGATGAAGAGGAGGAGAGGCGATGGGGAGGATTCATCCTCTCTCCTCCTCATCGCTCTCCTCCTCTTCATCTCCTCTCCTCCTCATCCCTTCTCCTCCCCATCCCCCTTCCCCTCTCTCCTCCTCATCCCCTCTCTCCTCCTCATCCCCGCTCTCCTACTCATCCCCTCTCTCCTCCTCAACCCCTCTCTCCTCCTCAACCCCTCTCTCCTCAACATCCCCTCTCCTCCTCATCCCCTCTCTCCTCCTCATCCCATCTCCTCATCATCCCCTCTCTCCTCCTCCTCTCCTCTCCTCCTCATCCACTCTCTCCTCAGCATCTCCTCTCTCCCTCCCCGTCCCCTCTCCTCCCCCTCTCCTCATCATCCCCTCTCTCCTCCTCCTCTCCTCTCCTCCTCATCCACTCTCTCCTCCCCATCCCCTCATCAACTCTCTCCTCATCATCTCCTCTCTCCCTCCCCGTCCCCTCTCTCCTCATCATCTCCTCTCTCCCTCCCCGTCCCCTCTCCTCCCCGTCCCCTCTCTCCTCATCATCTCCTCTCTCCCTCCCCGTCCCCTCTCTCCTCATCATCTCCTCTCTCCCTCCCCGTCCCCTCTCCTCCCCGTCCCCTCTCTCCTCATCATCTCCTCTCTCCCTCCCCGTCCCCTCTCCTCCCCGTCCCCTCTCTCCTCATCATCTCCTCTCTCCCTCCCTCTCCCCTCTCCTCCCCATCCCCCCTTCTTTAACTAGCTGTTGGAATCCCATCATTAGCTGTGATTTTAGACTCCACTACAGACTCTCTGGATGATATGTGTGTTGCCTAGCAACTAATGGTTGTTTCCGTGGTGACAACAATACCCCAGCCCATTGTTTCTGTAATGGGGTAGTCGGCTCAACACACTGTGTGGTCCACAAACACCACGGTCTCTCACACACACACACACACACACACACACACACACACACACACACACACACACACACACACACACACACACACACACACACACACACACACACACACACACACACACACACACACACACACACACACACACACACACACGAACCCACAAAGTATCCTAACCACAGTCATATGTGAAAGTATCCTGTATTCGGCAGATATGCTTACAATGATACTATTTATCTGTAATATCTACAATTGTATATCAACGCATCAGAATAATGTTGTATTTATCTGTCTGTCTGTGGACAGGTTTCATCACTGCTGCTACTACTTACATTGAGCCAATGGGAGAATCCGCCCCTGCTGCTACTACTTACATTGAGCCAATGGGAGAATACGCCCCCTGCTGCTACTTCTTACATTGAGCCAATGGGAGAATCCGCCCCTGCTGCTACTACTTACATTGAGCCAATGGGAGAATCCGCCCCCTGCTGCTACTACTTACATTCAGCCAATGGGAGAATCCGCCCCCTGCTGCTACTTCTTACATTGAGCCAATGGGAGAATCCGCCCCTGCTGCTACTACTTACATTGAGCCAATGGGAGAATCCGCCCCCTGCTGCTACTACTTACATTGAGCCAATGGGAGAATCCGCCCCCTGCTGCTACTACTTACATTGAGCCAATGGGAGAATCCGCCCCCTGCTGCTACTACTTACATTGAGCCAATGGGAGAATCCGCCCCTGCTGCTACTACTTACATTGAGCCAATGGGAGAATCCGCCCCCTGCTGCTACTACTTACATTGAGCCAATGGGAGAATCCGCCCCTGCTGCTACTACTTACATTGAGCCAATGGGAGAATCCGCCCCTGCTGCTACTACTTACATTGAGCCAATGGGAGAATCCGCCCCCTGCTGCTACTACTTACATTGAGCCAATGGGAGAATCCGCCCCTGCTGCTACTACTTACATTGAGCCAATGGGAGAATCCGCCCCTGCTGCTACTACTTACATTGAGCCAATGGGAGAATCCGCCCCTGCTGCTACTACTTACATTGAGCCAATGGGAGAATCCGCCCCCTGCTGCTACTACTTACATTGAGCCAATGGGAGAATCCGCCCCTGCTGCTACTACTTACATTGAGCCAATGGGAGAATCCGCCCCTGCTGCTACTACTTACATTGAGCCAATGGGAGAATCCGCCCCCTGCTGCTACTACTTACATTGAGCCAATGGGAGAATCCGCCCCTGCTGCTACTACTTACATTGAGCCAATGGGAGAATCCGCCCCTGCTGCTACTACTTACATTGAGCCAATGGGAGAATCCGCCCCTGCTGCTACTACTTACATTGAGCCAATGGGAGAATCCGCCCCCTGCTGCTACTACTTACATTGAGCCAATGGGAGAATCCGCCCCTGCTGCTACTACTTACATTGAGCCAATGGGAGAATCCGCCCCCTGCTGCTACTACTTACATTGAGCCAATGGGAGAATCCGCCCCCTGCTGCTACTTCTTACATTGAGCCAATGGGAGAATCCGCCCCCTGCTGCTACTTCTTACATTGAGCCAATGGGAGAATCCGCCCCCTGCTGCTACTTCTTACATTGAGCCAATGGGAGAATCCGCCCCCTGCTGCTACTTCTTACATTGAGCCAATGGGAGAATCCACCCCCTGCTGCTACTACTTACATTGAGCCAATGGGAGAATCCGCCCCTGCTGCTACTACTTACATTGAGCCAATGGGAGAATCCGCCCCTTGCTGCTACTACTTACATTGAGCCAATGGGAGAATCCGCCCCTGCTGCTACTACTTACATTGAGCCAATGGGAGAATCCGCCCCTGCTGCTACTACTTACATTGAGCCAATGGGAGAATCCGCCGCTGCTGCTACTACTTACATTGAGCCAATGGGAGAATCCGCCCCTGCTGCTACTACTTACATTGAGCCAATGGGAGAATCCGCCCCCTGCTGCTACTACTTACATTGAGCCAATGGGAGAATCCGCCCCTGCTGCTACTACTTACATTGAGCCAATGGGAGAATCCGCCCCTGCTGCTACTACTTACATTGAGCCAATGGGAGAATCCGCCCCCTGCTGCTACTACTTACATTGAGCCAATGGGAGAATCCGCCCCTGCTGCTACTACTTACATTGAGCCAATGGGAGAATCCGCCCCTGCTGCTACTACTTACATTGAGCCAATGGGAGAATCCGCCCCTGCTGCTACTACTTACATTGAGCCAATGGGAGAATCCGCCCCCTGCTGCTACTACTTACATTGAGCCAATGGGAGAATCCGCCCCTGCTGCTACTACTTACATTGAGCCAATGGGAGAATCCGCCCCTGCTGCTACTACTTACATTGAGCCAATGGGAGAATCCGCCCCCTGCTGCTACTACTTACATTGAGCCAATGGGAGAATCCGCCCCTGCTGCTACTACTTACATTGAGCCAATGGGAGAATCCGCCCCTGCTGCTACTACTTACATTGAGCCAATGGGAGAATCCGCCCCTGCTGCTACTACTTACATTGAGCCAATGGGAGAATCCGCCCCCTGCTGCTACTACTTACATTGAGCCAATGGGAGAATCCGCCCCTGCTGCTACTACTTACATTGAGCCAATGGGAGAATCCGCCCCCTGCTGCTACTACTTACATTGAGCCAATGGGAGAATCCGCCCCCTGCTGCTACTTCTTACATTGAGCCAATGGGAGAATCCGCCCCCTGCTGCTACTTCTTACATTGAGCCAATGGGAGAATCCGCCCCCTGCTGCTACTTCTTACATTGAGCCAATGGGAGAATCCGCCCCCTGCTGCTACTTCTTACATTGAGCCAATGGGAGAATCCACCCCCTGCTGCTACTACTTACATTGAGCCAATGGGAGAATCCGCCCCTGCTGCTACTACTTACATTGAGCCAATGGGAGAATCCGCCCCTTGCTGCTACTACTTACATTGAGCCAATGGGAGAATCCGCCCCTGCTGCTACTACTTACATTGAGCCAATGGGAGAATCCGCCCCTGCTGCTACTACTTACATTGAGCCAATGGGAGAATCCGCCGCTGCTGCTACTACTTACATTGAGCCAATGGGAGAATCCGCCCCTGCTGCTACTACTTACATTGAGCCAATGGGAGAATCCGCCCCCTGCTGCTACTACTTACATTGAGCCAATGGGAGAATCCGCCCCTGCTGCTACTACTTACATTGAGCCAATGGGAGAATCCGCCCCCTGCTGCTACTACTTACATTGAGCCAATGGGAGAATCCGCCCCCTGCTGCTACTACTTACATTGAGCCAATGGGAGAATCCGCCCCCTGCTGCTACTACTTACATTGAGCCAATGGGAGAATCCGCCCCCTGCTGCTACTACTTACATTGAGCCAATGGGAGAATCCGCCCCTGCTGCTACTACTTACATTGAGCCAATGGGAGAATCCGCCCCCTGCTGCTACTACTTACATTGAGCCAATGGGAGAATCCGCCCCTGGAACATCACATCAATAATTCATCTACGCTCCTATCACTCAAATACTGTTTATCTACTATATATACTACAGATACTGTTTATCTACTATATATACGATATATACTACAGATACTGTTTATATACGATATATACTACAGATACTGTTTATCTACTATATATACACATACTACAGATACTGTTTATCTACTATATATACACATACTACAGATACTGTTTATCTACTATATATACACATACTACAGATACTGTTTATCTACTAAATATACACATACTACAGATACTGTTTATCTTCTAAATATACTACAGATACTGTTTATCTACTATATATACTATAGATACTGTTTATGTACTATATATACACATACTACAGATACTGTTTATCTACTATATATACACATACTACAGATACTGTTTAACTACTATATAAACACATACTACAGATACTGTTTATCTACTATATAAACACATACTACAGATACTGTTTATCTACTATATATACACATACTACAGATACTGTTTATCTACTAAATATACACATACTACAGATACTGTTTATCTTCTAAATATACTACAGATACTGTTTATCTACAGATACTGTTTATCTACTATATATACTACAGATACTGTTTATCTACTATATATACTACAGATACTGTTTATCTACTATATATACACATACTACAGATACTGTTTATCTACTATATACTACAGATACTGTTTATCTACTTAATATACTACAGATACTGTTTATCTACTATATATACACATACTACAGATACTGTTTATCTACTATATAAACACATACTACAGATACTGTTTATCTACTATATAAACACATACTACAGATACTGTTTATCTACTATATATACACATACTACAGATACTGTTTATCTTCTAAATATACTACAGATACTGTTTATCTACTATATATACTACAGATACTGTTTATCTACTATATATACACACACTACAGATACTGTTTATCTACTATATATACACATACTACAGATACTGTTTATCTACTATATATACTACAGATACTGTTTATCTACTATATATACACATACTACAGATACTGTTTATCTACTATATAAACACATACTACAGATACTGTTTATCTACTATATATACTACAGATACTGTTTATCTACTATATATACTACAGATACTGTTTATCTACTATATAAACACATACTACAGATACTGTTTATCTACTATATATACACATACTACAGATACTGTTTATCTACTAAATATACACATACTACAGATACTGTTTATCTTCTAAATATACTAAAGATACTGTTTATCTACTATATATACACATACTACAGATACTGTTTATCTTCTAAATATACTACAGATACTGTTTATCTACTATATATACTATAGATACTGTTTATCTACTATATATACACATACTACAGATACTGTTTATCTACTATATATACACATACTACAGATACTGTTTATCTACTATATAAACACATACTACAGATACTGTTTATCTACTATATATACACATACTACAGATACTGTTTATCTACTATATATACTACAGATACTGTTTATCTACTATATATACTACAGATACTGTTTATCTACTATATATACTACAGATACTGTTTATCTACTATATATACTACAGATACTGTTTATCTACTATTTATACTACAGATACTGGTTATCTACTATATATACACATACTACAGATACTGTTTATCTACTATATATACTACAGATACTGTTTATCTACTATATATACACATACTATAGATACTGTTTATCTACTACATATACACATACTACAGATACTGTTTATCTACTAAATATACTACAGATACTGTTTATCTACTATATAAACACATACTACAGATACTGTTTATCTACTATATATACACATACTACAGATACTGTTTATCTACTATATATACACATACTACAGATACTGTTTATCTACTATATATACTATAGATACTTTTTATCTACTATATATACTACAGATACAGATACAGATACAGATATAGACACTACAGATACAGATACAGATATAGATATAGACACTACAGATACAGATACAGACACTACAGATACAGATATAGATACAGACACTACAGATACAGATACAGATACAGACACTACAGATATAGACACTACAGATACAGACACTACAGATACAGACACTACAGATACAGATACAGATATAGATATAGACACTACAGATACAGATACAGACACTACAGATACAGATATAGATACAGACACTACAGATACAGATACAGATACAGATACAGATACAGACACTACAGATACAGACACTACAGATACAGACACTACAGATAGAGATATAGATACAGACACTACAGGTACAGACACTACAGATACAGACACTACAGATACAGACATAGACACTACAGATACAGATATAGATACAGATAATAATATAGACACTACAGATACAGATACAGATACAGATAATAATATAGACACTACAGATACAGATATAGATACAGATAATAATATAGACACTACAGATACCGATACAGATACAGATAATAATATAGACACTACAGATACAGACACTACAGATACAGATACAGATACAGATACAGACACTACAGATACAGATATAGATACAGACACTACAGATACAGACACTACAGATACAGATACAGACACAACAGATACAGATACAGATATAGACACTGCAGATACAGATATAGATACAGATACAGACACTACAGATACAGATACAGATATAGACACTACAGATACAGATACAGATATAGATACAGATACAGACACTACAGATACAGATACAGATATAGACACTGCAGATACAGATACAGATACAGACACTACAGATACAGATACAGATATAGACACTACAGATACAGATAGAGACACTACAGATACAGATATAGATATAGACACTACAGATACAGATACAGACACTACAGATACAGATACATACACTACAGATACAGATATAGATACAGATACAGACACTACAGATACAGACACAGACACTACAGATACATACACTACAGATACAGATACAGATACAGATACAGACACTACAGATACAGATATAGACACTACAGATACAGATACAGACACTACAGATATAGACACTACAGATACAGATACAGATATAGACACTACATATACAGATACAGACACTACAGATACAGACACTAAAAACACTACAGATACAGATACAAACACTACAGATACAGATATAGATATAGACACTACAGATGCAGATACAGATATAGACACTACAGATACAGATACAGATACAGATACAGATACAAAGACACTACAGACAAACTGCTATGGAATTGCCCTTGTGTGTGAGGTTTGGTGTATTATCACATGTTGACCACTAGATGGCAGCGTAACCATACTGTTGAATTGTAGAATTGTTAATCTTCTCCCACTGCAGTTGAATAGTTCATGTCTGCCAGACGAACTCAAACCTCCACATTCTAAGTCTAGCTTTATCACATTATCATTATTGTATATCCTGAGTTAATTTCTGTACCGTGTATACAAAAGGTAGTCTGTAATGTCTTGGTTAATGAGTTACAGATGGGTAATTTGACTTAAAATAAGCCGTTTGTTTTAGACAATAAATTAGCAGTAACGTGCTACTGTCGTAAATTCCATTTGTTGATTGTTGTTTGTTTTATGTGAGATAGGTGATTAGAGAATGTAGCTTCATGACGGGTTCTCTCTCTCTCTCTCTTTTGACTTAAAAACATTAACCCTTTACCCTCATGGGAATTGGTCTATATGGATTATATACACTGCTCAAAAAAAATAAAGGGAACACTTAAACAACACAATGTAACTCCAAGTCAATCACACTTCTGTGAAATCAAACTGTCCACTTAGGAAGCAACACTGATTGACAATAAATTCCACATGCTGTTGTGCAAATGGAATAGACAAAAGGTGGAAATTATAGGCAATTAGCAAGACACCCCCAATAAAGGAGTGATTCTGCAGGTGGTGACCACAGACCACTTCTCAGTTCCTATGCTTCCTGGCTGATGTTTTGGTCACTTTTGAATGCTGGCGGAGTCTACAACCCACACAAGTGGCTCAGGTAGTGCAGCTCATCCAGGATGGCACATCAATGCGAGCTGTGGCAAGAAGGTTTGCTGTGTCTGTCAGCGTAGTGTCCAGAGCATGGAGGCGCTACCAGGAGACAGGCCATCATGTACAGCGTGTTACGGTATACAGCGCTGTGAAGCGGAATCTGGCATCATGTATAGCATGTTACGGTATACAGCGCTGTGAAGCGGAATCTGGCATCATGTATAGCATGTTACGGTATACAGCGCTGTGAAGCGGAATCTGGCATCATGTACAGCATGTTACGGTATACAGCGCTGTGAAGCGGAATCTGGCATCATGTATAGCATGTTACGGTATACAGCGCTGTGAAGCGGAATCTGGCATCATGTACAGCGTGTTACGGTATACAGCGCTGTGAAGCGGAATCTGGCATCATGTACAGCGTGTTACGGTATACAGCGCTGTGAAGCGGAATCTGGCATCATGTACAGCGTGTTACGGTATACAGCGCTGTGAAGCGGAATCTGGCATCATGTACAGCATGTTACGGTATACAGCGCTGTGAAGCGGAATCTGGCATCATGTACAGCGTGTTACGGTATACAGCGCTGTGAAGCGGAATCTGGCATCATGTACAGCATGTTACGGTATACAGCCACTACGTTCCAATTTAGGCGCTTATACCATTTTATACCATTTTCAAACCTTATACAGGTTCTGAATGTAAAGAGCTACAGAGAGCTGGAGGTGTTGGGGAAGTCAGGGAGCCTCTATACCCTATTAGTGATGCACGGGTTAACTCTGATATATCCGCAGGGCTGGAGGGTTTCAGGGTCATTAAATATTGTGTGATTGGTGGGTTGGTGGCCGGCGGGTTGAATAAAGAGAGAAAGAAAAATGCATAAACAAAAAAATTCCACGAATGTATAATTCTTGTGCAATTCACATGTATAGGCTGCACTGTAAGACTTGTCTGTTAATTAAATAGTAAAATACTTTAAATAGTCAAATACTTTAGAATGCACAGTACAATACCATGTGTTTTACATCATTAATGCTGTAGATTGCACTGCATTATGGGTAAAATGCAGACTGTAAATGCAGACTTTAACTGTAATTGGAAGCTTCCTGTAAAAATGACTGTAACATACTGTATTTATTTACAGTAATAGTTTATGCCTACTGTAGATTAAAAAATGATCCGTTTCAGGCGCCAATCTCACGCTGTCGGGTAAGACACGTGAAGCTCAGACTATTTTAGTAAAATATCTTCTTGAAGCGGCTGTGAAGTGGAATAATTTTGTAAGCAGCTGCTGGGTAGGTACCTTGACTTGATTATAAGTATATTTACTGCTAGCCAACGTTTGAATTACTGCATATTTAACCTACCTAGCATAGGTAACCTACCTAGCATAGCTAACCTACCTAGCATAGCTAACCTACCTAGCATAGCTAACCTACCTAGCATAGCTAACCTACCTAGCATAACTAACCTACCTAGCATAGCTAACCTACCTAGCATAGCTAACCTACCTAGCATAACTAACCTACCTAGCATAGCTAACCTACCTAGCATAGCTAACCTACCTAGCATAGCTAACCTACCTAGCATAGCTAACCTACCTAGCATAGCTAACCTACCTAGCATAGCTAACCTACCTAGAATAGCTAACCTACCTAGCATAGCTAACCTACCTAGCATAGCAGATTTACCTGGAGGGTTTTGGAGAACGGGAGCGATTGGAGGACATGGCGGAAATAAGGAAGACAGTTGAACATATTATGAATAAACACGGAGTAGGGGATTACACAGAACCTTCTGGAAGACCTGCTGAAGGACAACATGATGGACAGGAAACAAAACAAAAAGGAGAACAGTGGTTATGAGGGATTTCACAGAACCTTTGGAAAAACTTGAGGAAATGGGGAGAGAGAGGATTAACTAGATGTGGTGGCAGGTGCAGTGATGACTGGTGAGATGAAGATGGGGCGACAGGTAGCCTAGTGGTTAGAGCGTTGGACTAGTAACCGAATGGTTGCAAGATGGAATCCCCGAGCTGACAAGGTACATATCTGTCGTTCTGGCCCTCAACAAGGCAGTTAACCCACTGTTCCTAGGCCGTCATTGAAAATAAGAATTTGTTCTTAACTGACTTGCCTAAAAAAAAGATGAGTGTAGAGAGGAAGGTTGGCATAAAGTGCAAATTGAGGGAGACGTGTTTCAGAGATGGAACCTGACGAGATTGTGGATGAAGCTCCAGCAGTGAGGAATGCATTTTGGGGTCTGGCCTCGGTCCAAGGACGTAAAGGAGGATTCTGGGAAAAGATTTCTGGAGAGAATGGATCCTTGCATTTTGTCTGTGGTAGGTTGGCTGGAGAAGAGGTCGGGGACTGTTGAGTTGGTGAAAGTAACTAGGAGTGGACTAGTCAAGATTTACTGTGTTTCCTTACTATAAAACATTACAGCAAGGATGCTGTAATATATCTTTAAAGTAAGGAAAATGGTACTGTAAACTATATTAAAGCATCTATGCTATAAAGCAACATTACAGTATTGTGCTGGCATCTCAGGTACCAGTACAACTCAGGTACCAGTACAACTCAGGTACCAGTATAACTCAGGTACTAGTACAACTCAGGTACCAGTATAACTCAGGTACCAGTATAACTCAGGTACCAGTACAACTCAGGTACCAGTATAACTCAGGTACCAGTACAACTCAGGTACCAGTATAACTCAGGTACTAGTACAACTCAGGTACCAGTATAACTCAGGTACCAGTATAACTCAGGTACCAGTACAACTCAGGTACCAGTACAACTCAGGTACCAGTATAACTCAGGTACCAGTACAACTCAGGTACCAGTATAACTCAGGTACCAGTACAACTCAGGTACCAGTATAACTCAGGTACCAGTACAACTCAGGTATATATATATAATATAGAGTTGAAAATAAATAGAAGAGAGGACCAGAACAGTAGTCTAATGTTACAGAAGAGAGGACCAGAACAGTAGTCTGTTATAGAAGAGAGGACCATAACAGTAGTCTGTTATAGAAGAGAGTACCAGAACAGTAGTCTAATGTTATAGAAGAGAGGACCAGAACAGTAGTCTAATGTTATAGAAAGAGGACCAGAACAGTAGTCTAATGTTATAAAAAGAGGACCAGAACAGTAGTCTGTTATAGAAGAGAGGACCAGAACAGTAGTCTGTTATAGAAGAGAGGACCAGAACAGTAGTCTGTTATAGAAGAGAGGACCAGAACAGTAGTCTGATGTTATAGAAGAGAGGACCAGAACAGTAGTCTGATGTTATAGAAGAGAGGACCAGAACAGTAGTCTGTTATAGAAGAGAGGACCAGAACAGTAGTCTAATGTTATAGAAGAGAGGACCAGAACAGTAGTCTGTTATAAAAGAGAGGACCAGAACAGTAGTCTAATGTTATAGAAGAGAGGACCAGAACAGTAGTCTAATGTTATAGAAGAGAGGACCAGAACAGTAGTCTGTTATAGAAGAGAGGACCAGAACAGTAGTCTGTTATAGAAGAGAGTACCAGAACAGTAGTCTAATGTTATAGAAGAGAGGACCAGAACAGTAGTCTAATGTTATAGAAGAGAGCACCAGAACAGTAGTCTAATGTTATAGAAGAGAGGACCAGAACAGTAGTCTAATGTTATAGAAGAGAGGGCCAGAACAGAAGTCTAATGTTATAGAAGAGAGGACCAGAACAGTAGTCTAATGTTATAGAAGAGAGGACCAGAACAGTAGTCTAATGTTATAGAAAGAGGACCAGAACAGTAGTCTGTTATAGAAGAGAGGACCAGAACAGTAGTCTGTTATAGAAGAGAGGACCAGAACAGTAGTCTGTTATAGAAGAGAGGACCAGAACAGTAGTCTGTTATAGAAGAGAGGACCAGAACAGTAGTCTGTTATAGAAGAGAGGACCAGAACAGTAGTCTGTTATAGAAGAGAAGACCAGAACAGTAGTCTGTTATAGAAGAGAGGACCAGAACAGTAGTCTGTTATAGAAGAGAGGACCAGAACAGTAGTCTGTTATAGAAGAGAGGACCAGAACAGCAGTTTAATGTTATAGAAGAGAGGACTAGAACAGTAGTCTGATGTTATAGAAGAGAGGACCAGAACAGTAGTATGTTATAGAAGAGAGGACCAGAACAGTAGTCTGTTATAGAAGAGAGGACCAGAACAGTAGTCTAATGTTATAGAAGAGAGGACCAGAACAGTAGTCTGTTATAGAAGAGAGGACCAGAACAGCAGTTTAATGTTATAGAAGAGAGGACTAGAACAGTAGTCTGATGTTATAGAAGAGAGGACCAGAACAGTAGTCTGTTATAGAAGAGAGGACCAGAACAGTAGTCTGTTATAGAAGAGAGGACCAGAACAGTAGTCTAATGTTATAGAAGAGAGGACCAGAACAGTAGTCATGTTATAGAAGAGAGGACCAGAACAGTAGTCTAATGTTATAGAAGAGAGGACCAGAACAGTAGTCTAATGTTATAGAAGAGAGGACCAGAACAGTAGTCTGTTATAGAAGAGAGGACCAGAACAGTAGTCTAATGTTATAGAAGAGAGGACCAGAACAGTAGTCTAATGTTATAGAAGAGAGGACCAGAACAGTAGTCTGTTATAGAAGAGAGGACCAGAACAGTAGTCTGTAATAGAAGAGAGGACCAGAACAGTAGTCTAATGTTATAGAAGAGAGGACCAGAACAGTAGTCAAATGTTATAGAAGAGAGCACCAGAACAGTAGTCTAATGTTATAGAAGAGAGGACTAGAACAGTAGTCTAATGTTATAGAAGAGAGGACCAGAACAGAAGTGTAATGTTATAGAAGAGAGGACCAGAACAGTAGTCTAATGTTATAGAAGAGAGGACCAGAACAGTAGTCTAATGTTATAGAAAGAGGACCAGAACAGTAGTCTGTTATAGAAGAGAGGGGACCAGAACAGTAGTCTGTTATAGAAGAGAGGACCAGAACAGTAGTCTGTTATAGAAGAGAGGACTAGAACAGTAGTCTGTTATAGAAGAGAAGACCAGAACAGTAGTCTGTTATAGAAGAGAGGACCAGAACAGCAGTCTGTTATAGAAGAGAGGACCAGAACAGTAGTCTGTTATAGAAGAGAGGACCAGAACAGCAGTCTAATGTTATAGAAGAGAGAACCAGAACAGTAGTCTGATGTTATAGAAGAGAGGACCAGAACAGCAGTCCGTTATAGAAGAGAGGACCAGAACAGCAGTCTGTTATAGAAGAGAGGACCAGAACAGTAGTCTAATGTTATAGAAGAGAGGACCAGAACAGTAGTCTAATGTTATAGAAGAGAGGACCAGAACAGTAGTTTAATGTTATAGAAAGAGGACCAGAACAGTAGTCTGTTATAGAAGAGAGGACCAGAACAGTAGTCTGTTATAGAAGAGAGGACCCGAACAGTAGTCTAATGTTATAGAAGAGAGGACCAGAACAGTAGTCTAATGTTATAGAAGAGAGGACCAGAACAGTAGTCTAATGTTATAGAAGAGAGGACCAGAACAGTAGTCTAATGTTCTAGAAGAGAGGACCAGAACAGTAGTCTAATGTTCTAGAAGAGAGGACCAGAACAGTAGTCTGTTATAGAAGAGAGGACCAGAACAGTAGTCTAATGTTAAAGAAGAGAGGACCAGAACAGAATGTTATAGAAGAGAGGACCAGAACAGTAGTCTAATGTTATAGACGAGAGGACCAGAACAGTAGTCTAATGTTGTAGAAGAGAGGACCAGAACAATGGTCTGTTATAGAAGAGAGGACCAGAACAGTTGTCTAATGTTATAGAAGAGAGGACCAGAACAGTAGTCTGTTATAGAAGAGAGGACCAGAACAGTAGTCTAATGTTACAGAAGAGAGGACCAGAACAGTAGTCTAATGTTATAGAAGAGAGGACCAGAACAGTAGTCTGTTATAGAAGAGAGGGGACCAGAACAGTAGTCTGTTATAGAAGAGAGGACCAGAACAGTAGTCTAATGTTATAGAAGAGAGGACCAGAACAGTAGTCTAATGTTATAGAAGAGAGGACCAGAACAGTAGTCTAATGTTATAGAAGAGAGGACTAGAACAGTAGTCTGTTATAGAAGAGAGGACCAGAACAGTAGTCTGTTATAGAAGAGAGGACCAGAACAGTAGTCTAATGTTATAGAAGAGAGGACCAGAACAGTAGTCTAATGTTATAGAAAGAGGACCAGAACAGTAGTCTGTTATAGAAGAGAGGACCAGAACAGTAGTCTGTTATAGAAGAGAGGACCAGAACAGTAGTCTGTTATAGAAGAGAGGACCAGAACAGTAGTCTAATGTTAAAGAAGAGAGGACCAGAACAGAATGTTATAGAAGAGAGGACCAGAACAGTAGTCTAATGTTATAGAAGAGAGGACCAGAACAGTAGTCTAATGTTGTAGAAGAGAGGACCAGAACAATGGTCTGTTATAGAAGAGAGGACCAGAACAGTTGTCTAATGTTATAGAAGAGAGGACCAGAACAGTAGTCTAATGTTATAGAAGAGAGGACCAGAACAGTAGTCTAATGTTATAGAAGAGAGGACCAGAACAGTAGTCTAATGTTATAGAAGAGAGGACCAGAACAGTAGTTTAATGTTATAGAAAGAGGACCAGAACAGTAGTCTGTTATAGAAGAGAGGGCCAGAACAGTAGTCTGTTATAGAAGAGAGGACCCGAACAGTAGTCTAATGTTATAGAAGAGAGGACCAGAACAGTAGTCTAATGTTATAGAAGAGAGGACCAGAACAGTAGTCTAATGTTATAGAAGAGAGGACCAGAACAGTAGTCTAATGTTATAGAAGAGAGGACCAGAACAGTAGTCTGTTATAGAAGAGAGGACCAGAACAGTAGTCTGTTATAGAAGAGAGGACCAGAACAGTAGTCTGTTATAGAAGAGAGGACCAGAACAGTAGTCTAATGTTAAAGAAGAGAGGACCAGAACAGAATGTTATAGAAGAGAGGACCAAAACAGTAGTCTAATGTTATAGAAGAGAGGACCAGAACAGTAGTCTAATGTTGTAGAAGAGAGGACCAGAACAATGGTCTGTTATAGAAGAGAGGACCAGAACAGTTGTCTAATGTTATAGAAGAGAGGACCAGAACAGTAGTCTAATGTTATAGAAGAGAGGACCAGAACAGTAGTCTAATGTTATAGAAGAGAGGACCAGAACAGTAGTCTAATGTTCTAGAAAAGAGGACCAGAACAGTAGTTTAATGTTATAGAAAGAGGACCAGAACAGTAGTCTGTTATAGAAGAGAGGGCCAGAACAGTAGTCTGTTATAGAAGAGAGGACCCGAACAGTAGTCTAATGTTATAGAAGAGAGGACCAGAACAGTAGTCTAATGTTATAGAAGAGAGGACCAGAACAGTAGTCTAATGTTATAGAAGAGAGGACCAGAACAGTAGTCTAATGTTCTAGAAGAGAGGACCAGAACAGTAGTCTGTTATAGAAGAGAGGACCAGAACAGTAGTCTGATGTTCTAGAAGAGAGGACCAGAACAGTAGTCTGTTATAGAAGAGAGGACCAGAACAGTAGTCTAATGTTAAAGAAGAGAGGACCAGAACAGAATGTTATAGAAGAGAGGACCAGAACAGTAGTCTAATGTTATAGACGAGAGGACCAGAACAGTAGTCTAATGTTGTAGAAGAGAGGACCAGAACAATGGTCTGTTATAGAAGAGAGGACCAGAACAGTTGTCTAATGTTATAGAAGAGAGGACCAGAACAGTAGTCTGTTATAGAAGAGAGGACCAGAACAGTAGTCTAATGTTACAGAAGAGAGGACCAGAACAGTAGTCTAATGTTCTAGAAGAGAGGACCAGAACAGTAGTCTGTTATAGAAGAGAGGGGACCAGAACAGGAGTCTGTTATAGAAGAGAGGACCAGAACAGTAGTCTGTTATAGAACAGAGGACCAGAACAGTAGTCTAATGTTATAGAAGAGAGGACCAGAACAGTAGTCTAATGTTATAGAAGAGAGGACCAGAACAGTAGTCTGTTATAGAAGAGAGGACCAGAACAGTAGTCTAATGTTATAGAATAGAGGACCAGAACAGTAGTCTAATGTTATAGAAGAGAGCACCAGAACAGTAGTCTAATGTTATAGAAGAGAGGACTAGAACAGTAGTCTGTTATAGAAGAGAGGACCAGAACAGTAGTCTGTTATAGAAGAGAGGACCAGAACAGTAGTCTAATGTTATAGAAGAGAGGACCAGAACAGTAGTCTAATGTTATAGAAAGAGGACCAGAACAGTAGTCTGTTATAGAAGAGAGGGGACCAGAACAGTAGTCTGTTATAGAAGAGAGGACCAGAACAGTAGTCTGTTATAGAAGAGAGGACCAGAACAGTAGTCTAATGTTAAAGAAGAGAGGACCAGAACAGTAGTCTGTTATAGAAGAGAGGGGACCAGAACAGTAGTCTGTTATAGAAGAGAGGACCAGAACAGTAGTCTGTTATAGAAGAGAGGACTAGAACAGTAGTCTGTTATAGAAGAGAAGACCAGAACAGTAGTCTGTTATAGAAGAGAGGACCAGAACAGTAGTCTGTTATAGAAGAGAGGACCAGAACAGTAGTCTGTTATAGAAGAGAGGACCAGAACAGCATTCTAATGTTATAGAAGAGAGGACCAGAACAGTAGTCTGATGTTATAGAAGAGAGGACCAGAACAGTAGTCTGATGTTATAGAAGAGAGGACCAGAACAGCAGTCTGTTATAGAAGAGAGGACCAGAACAGTAGTCTAATGTTATAGAAGAGAGGACCAGAACAGTAGTCTGTTATAGAAGAGAGGACCAGAACAGTAGTCTGTTATAGAAGAGAGGACCAGAACAGTAGTCTGTTATAGAAGAGAGGACCAGAACAGTAGTCTAATGTTATAGAAGAGAGGACCAGAACAGTAGTCTGTTATAGAAGAGAGGACCAGAACAGTAGTCTAATGTTATAGAAGAGAGGACCAGAACAGTAGTCTGTTATAGAAGAGCGGACCAGAACAGAATGTTATAGAAGAGAGGACCAGAACAGTAGTCTAATGTTATAGAAGAAAGGACCAGAACAGTAGTCTAATGTTGTAGAAGAGAGGACCAGAACAGTAGTCTGTTATAGAAGAGAGGACCAGAACAGTAGTCTGTTATAGAAGAGAGGACCAGAACAGTAGTCTAATGTTATAGAAGAGAGGACCAGAACAGTAGTCTAATGTTCTAGAAGAGAGGACCAGAACAGTAGTCTAATGTTCTAGAAGAGAGGACCAGAACAGTAGTCTGTTATAGAAGAGAGGGGACCAGAACAGTAGTCTAATGTTATAGAAGAGAGGACCAGAACAGTAGTCTAATGTTATAGAAGAGAGGACCAGAACAGTAGTCTAATGTTGTAGAAGAGAGGACCAGAACAATGGTCTGTTATAGAAGAGAGGACCAGAACAGTAGTCTAATGTTATAGAAGAGAGGACCAGAACAGTAGTCTAATGTTATAGAAGAGAGGACCAGAACAGTAGTCTGTTATAGAAGAGAGGACCAGAACAGTAGTCTAATGTTACAGAAGAGAGGACCAGAACAGTAGTCTAATGTTCTAGAAGAGAGGACCAGAACAGTAGTCTGTTATAGAAGAGAGGGGACCAGAACAAAATGTTATAGAAGAGAGGACCAGAACAGTAGTCTAATGTTATAGAAGAGAGGACCAGAACAGTAGTCTAATGTTGTAGAAGAGAGGACCAGAACAGTAGTCTAATGTTATAGAAGAGAGGACCAGAACAGTAGTCTGTTATAGAAGAGAGGACCAGAACAGTAGTCTAATGTTACAGAAGAGAGGACCAGAACAGTAGTCTAATGTTCTAGAAGAGAGGACCAGAACAGTAGTCTGTTATAGAAGAGAGGGGACCAGAACAGGAGTCTGTTATAGAAGAGAGGACCAGAACAGTAGTCTGTTATAGAACAGAGGACCAGAACAGTAGTCTAATGTTATAGAAGAGAGGACCAGAACAGTAGTCTAATGTTATAGAAGAGAGGACCAGAACAGTAGTCTGTTATAGAAGAGAGGACCAGAACAGTAGTCTAATGTTATAGAATAGAGGACCAGAACAGTAGTCTAATGTTATAGAAGAGAGCACCAGAACAGTAGTCTGTTATAGAAGAGAGGACCAGAACAGTAGTCTAATGTTATAGAAGAGAGGACTAGAACAGTAGTCTGTTATAGAAGAGAGGACCAGAACAGTAGTCTGTTATAGAAGAGAGGACCAGAACAGTAGTCTGTTATAGAAGAGAGGACCAGAACAGCATTCTAATGTTATAGAAGAGAGGACCAGAACAGTAGTCTGATGTTATAGAAGAGAGGACCAGAACAGTAGTCTGATGTTATAGAAGAGAGGACCAGAACAGCAGTCTGTTATAGAAGAGAGGACCAGAACAGTAGTCTGTTATAGAAGAGAGGGGACCAGAACAGTAGTCTGTTATAGAAGAGAGGACCAGAACAGTAGTCTGTTATAGAAGAGAGGACCAGAACAGTAGTCTAATGTTATAGAAGAGAGGACCAGAACAGTAGTCTGTTATAGAAGAGAGGACCAGAACAGTAGTCTGTTATAGAAGAGAGGACCAGAACAGTAGTCTAATGTTATAGAAGAGAGGACCAGAACAGTAGTCTGTTATAGAAGAGAGGACCAGAACAGTAGTCTAATGTTATAGAAGAGAGGACCAGAACAGTAGTCTGTTATAGAAGAGCGGACCAGAACAGAATGTTATAGAAGAGAGGACCAGAACAGTAGTCTAATGTTATAGAAGAGAGGACCAGAACAGTAGTCTAATGTTGTAGAAAGAGGACCAGAACAGTAGTCTGTTATAGAAGAGAGGACCAGAACAGTAGTCTGTTATAGAAGAGAGGACCAGAACAGTAGTCTAATGTTATAGAAGAGAGGACCAGAACAGTAGTCTAATGTTATAGAAGAGAGGACCAGAACAGTAGTCTAATGTTCTAGAAGCAAGGACCAGAACAGTAGTCTAATGTTCTAGAAGAGAGGACCAGAACAGTAGTCTGTTATAGAAGAGAGGGGACCAGAACAAAATGTTATAGAAGAGAGGACCAGAACAGTAGTCTAATGTTATAGAAGAGAGGACCAGAACAGTAGTCTAATGTTGTAGAAGAGAGGACCAGAACAGTAGTCTGTTATAGAAGAGAGGACCAGAACAGTTGTCTAATGTTATAGAAGAGAGGACCAGAACAGTAGTCTGTTATAGAAGAGAGGACCAGAACAGTAGTCTATGTTATAGAAGAGAGGACCAGAACAGTAGTCTGTTATAGAAGGAGCCAAACAGAATGTTAGAGAAGAGAGGGGACCAGAACAGTAGTCTAATGTTATAGAAGAGAGGACCAGAACAGTAGTCTGTTATAGAAGAGAGGACCAGAACAGTAGTCTAATGTTATAGAAGAGAGGACCAGAACAGTAGTCTGTTATAGAAGAGAGGACCAGAACAGTAGTCTGTTATAGAAGAGAGGACCAGAACAGTAGTCTAATGTTATAGAAGAGAGGACCAGAACAGTAGTCTGTTATAGAAGAGAGGACCAGAACAGTGGTCTGTTATAGAAGAGAGGACCAGAACAGAATGTTACAGAAGAGAGGACCAGAACAGTAGTCTAATGTTATAGAAGAGAGGACCAGAACAGTAGTCTGTTATAGAAGAGAGGACCAGAACAGTAGTCTGTTATAGAAGAGAGGACCAGAACAGTAGTCTGTTATAGAAGAGAGTACCAGAACAGTAGTCTAATGGTATAGAAGAGAGGACCAGAACAGTAGTCTAATGTTATAGAAGAGAGGACCAGAACAGTAGTCTGTTATAGAAGAGAGGACCAGAACAGTAGTCTGTTATAGAAGAGAGGACCAGAACAGTAGTCTGTTATAGAAGAGAGGACCAGAATAGTAGTCTAATGGTATAGAAGAGAGGACCAGAACAGCAGTCTAATGTTCTAGAAGAGAGGACCAGAACCAGCTATGATATGTGTGATGAAACAAGACGGAAGTTCAACATGACACTTACAGGGAATTGCAGGCTACTGTTCAGGTGGGTTAATTTGAAACGTAGGCATACTGACATCTGGACATTGACTTTATTTTTTAAATGTTTTTAATATCACCTTTATTTAAACCAGGTTAGGCTAGTTGAGAACACGTTCTCATTTACAACTGCGACCTGGCCAAGATAAAGCAAAGCAGTTCTTTAGGTGTATACCTTCTAACATTGGCTAATATAATCTGAAAATAGTATTTCATACACATCAAATATGCATCCAAGTCAAACTGAAATGTTATCAGAATCATGTTGGGTCGTTTTAACAGCTTTTCATTGACTTAAAACCGGTCAAAAGGATGGAATTTGGACATTTTGCAAGGAAAATATTTTATTATTATTATTGCACTTTTTCCATGGTCCCTAAACGTCTTTGCTGCACAAGACAAGGAGAGACGACAGAGAGCTGTACAGATGTCAACTACTGAAGCTTTCGTTCTATCGATTTGTGACATTATTCTGGTGAGCAACGGGTTTATTTACTATTTCAGGGCAACAAATAATGACATAAGAAAGCTGCATGTATCTAATTACAGCCTATCAAAACGTTGGAGATTAAAAGCCGAATCATAGACCTGTCTAAAAAGACCTGTCAAAAACTAATTCCACCATTTTAGGGTTGGGTGGGTTATTAGCAGTTGTGGGCGGGTGAACAAACAGCTGTCCCGGGGCATCACTAGTGTGTGTTTGTAAGTTTGTGCGTTCATTCCTGCAGGTATGTGTGTGTCCAGCCGGTTCTTAGCTGAGTCTTTCCCAGCATCCTCTCTGTGAGCTGCATAGTGAAATAAATGCATATCTCTATCCCCCTCCCCTCCCCCCCTCCCCTCCCCTCCCCTCCCCTCCCTCTCTCTCTCTCTCTCTCTCTCTCTCTCTCTCTCTCTCTCTCTCTCTCTCTCTCTCTCTCTCTCTCTCTCTCTCTGTCTCTCTCTCCTCCCTCTCTCCCTTCCCCTATCTCTCTCCCCCCTCTCTCTCTCTCCCGCTCTCTCTCTCTCCTTCTCTCCTCTCTCTCCACTCTTCCTCACCTTCTCTCTCCCTCCCTCACTCTCTCTCACTCTCTCTCTCTGTGTCTCACTCCCCCCTCTCTCTCTCTCCCTCCCCCTCTCTCTTTCCCTCCCCCTCCCCCTCTCTCTCTCCTTCTCTCTCTCTCCCTCTCTCCCTTTCTATCTTTCTCTCTCTCTCTTCCTCTTTCTCTCCCAATCTCTCTCTCTCTCCCTCTCTCCCTCTCTCTGCATTCCTTGGAACATTCCAGTAATTTGTTTACCCCTCTGTTTGTGTTTATGTGTTGTTTGTTTACTCGCCTAAGTGTCAAAGAGCATCATATTATCGCTGTCATGGTTAGAACTGTGGTCTGGTTGCCTTTGGGAGTAGTGCGGAATTGTGGCTAGGCTGTGTGTGTGTTGGTGAATGCTTGTGTCGTGTGTGTGTAATGGTGAATGCTTGTGTCGTGTGTGTGTGTGTGTGTGTGTGTGTGGAATGGTAGCTTCCCATGCAAGTGATCCCAGTGTTTGGGATCCAGGCAGTCCTGGAATTATTCAAGCTTCTCATATCTGACTGCTGACATCTCAGAGGGGAGAGGTGAAGAGAGGAGAGGGGGAGGAGAAGAGAGGGGCAAAGAGGCGTAGGGAGGGGGAGAAGAGAGGGGGGAGGGGGGAGAGGAGAAGAGAGGGGCAAAGAGGCGTAGGGAGGAGGAGAAGAGAGGGGGGAGAGGAGAACAGAGGGGAGAGGGGGGAGAGAGGAGGGGGGAGGAGAGAGGAGAGGGGGAGGAGAGAGGGGAGAGGGGGGAGAGGAGAAGAGAGGGGCAAAGAGGGGTAGGGAGGGGGAGAAGAGAGGGGGAGAGGAGGGAGAGGAGAAGAGAGGGACAAAGAGGCGTAGGGAGGGGGAGAAGAGAGGGGGGATAGGGGGGAGAGGAGAAGAGAGGGGCAAAGAGGCGTAGGGAGGGGGAGAAGAGAGGGGAGAGGGGGGAGAGGAGAGGGGCATAGAGGCGTAGGGAGGGGGAGAAGAGAGGGGAGAGGGGGGAGAGGAGAAGAGAGGGGCAAAGAGGCGTAGGGAGGGGGAGAAGAGAGGAGAGAGGGGGGAGAGGAGAAGAGAGGAGCAAAGAGGCGTAGGGAGGGGGAGAAGAGAGGGGAGAGGGGGGAGAGGAGAAGAGAGGGGCAAAGAGGCGTAGGGAGGGGGAGAAGAGAGGAGAGGGGGGAGAGGAGAAGAGAGGGGAGAGGGGGGAGAGAGGAGAGGGGGAGGAGAGAGGAGAGGGGGAGGAGAGAGGAATGAGAAGGCCAAAAATGTTTTCACCCAATGGCAGCATCCAGTTACCTACTGGCAGAGTACAAGATGGCATTTACACCAGGTAGAAACATTTCACACAGCCATCTAATCTACCAGGAGTTTCACACAGCCATCTAATCGACCAGGAGTTTCACACAGCCATCTAATCTACCAGGAGTTTCACACAGCCATCTAATCTACCAGGAGTTTCACACAGCCATCTAATCTACCAGGAGTTTCACACAGCCATCTAATCTACCAGGAGTTTCACACAGCCATCTAATCTACCAGGAGTCTCATACAGCCATCTAATCTACCAGGAGTTTCACAACGCCATCTAATCTACCAGGAGTTTCACACAGCCATCTAATCTACCAGGAGTCTCATACAGCCATCTAATCTACCAGGAGTTTCACACAGCCATCTAATCTACCAGGAGTTTCACACAGCCATCTAATCTACCCGGAGTTTCACACAGCCATCTAATCTACCAGGAGTTTCACACAGCCATCTAATCTACCAGGAGTTTCACACAGCCATCTAATCTACCAGGAGTTTCACACAGCCATCTAATCAACCAGGAGTTTCACACAGCCATCTAATCTACCAGGAGTTTCACACAGCCATCTAATCTACCAGGAGTTTCACACAGCCATCTAATCTACCAGGAGTTTCACACAGCCATCTAATCTACCAGGAGTCTCACACAGACATCTAATCTACATCAACAGACTGTTAGTTATCCAGACATCAACAACAGACTGTTAGTTATCCAGACATCAACAACAGACTGTTAGTTATCCAGACATCAACAGACTGTTAGTTATCCAGACATCATCAACAGACTGTTAGTTATCCAGACATCAACAGACTGTTAGTTATCCAGACATCATCAACAGACTGTTAGTTATCCAGACATCAACAACAGACTGTTAGTTATCCAGACATCATCAACAGACTGTTAGTTATCCAGACATCATCAACAGACTGTTAGTTATCCAGACATCAACAGACTGTTAGTTATCCAGACATCATCAACAGACTGTTAGTTATCCAGACATCATCAACAGACTGTTAGTTATCCAGACATCAACAGACTGTTAGTTATCCAGACATCATCAACAGACTGTTAGTTATCCAGACATCAACAGACTGTTAGTTATCCAGACATCATCAACAGACTGTTAGTTATCCAGACATCATCAACAGACTGTTAGTTATCCAGACATCATCAACAGACTGTTAGTTATCCAGACATCAACAACAGACTGTTAGTTATCCAGACATCATCAACAGACTGTTAGTTATCCAGACATCAACAACAGACTGTTAGTTATCCAGACATCATCAACAGACTGTTAGTTATCCAGACATCATCAACAGACTGTTAGTTATCCAGACATCATCAACAGACTGTTAGTTATCCAGACATCATCAACAGACTGTTAGTTATCCAGACATCAACAGACTGTTAGTTATCCAGACATCATCAACAGACTGTTAGTTATCCAGACATCATCAACAGACTGTTAGTTATCCAGACATCAACAGACTGTTAGTTATCCAGACATCATCAACAGACTGTTAGTTATCCAGACATCATCAACAGACTGTTAGTTATCCAGACATCATCAACAGACTGTTAGTTATCCAGACATCATCAACAGACTGTTAGTTATCCAGACATCAACAGACTGTTAGTTATCCAGACATCATCAACAGACTGTTAGTTATCCAGACATCATCAACAGACTGTTAGTTATCCAGACATCATCAACAGACTGTTAGTTATCCAGACATCAACAGACTGTTAGTTATCCAGACGTCAACAGAATGTTAGTTATCCAGACATCATCAACAAACTGTTAGTTATCCAGACATCAACAACAGACTGTTAGTTATCCACACATCATCAACAGACTGTTAGTTATCCAGACATCAACAGACTGTTAGTTATCCAGACATCAACAGACTGTTAGTTATCCAGACATCAACAGACTGTTAGTTATCCAGACATCAACAACAGACTGTTAGTTATCCAGACATCAACAGACTGTTAGTTATCCAGACATCATCAACAGACTGTTAGTTATCCAGACATCATCAACAGACTGTTAGTTATACAGACATCATCAACAGACTGTTAGTTATCCAGACATCAACAGACTGTTAGTTAT
The DNA here is from genome assembly GCF_045679555.1 of Salvelinus alpinus. Taxonomy (NCBI): domain Eukaryota; kingdom Metazoa; phylum Chordata; class Actinopteri; order Salmoniformes; family Salmonidae; genus Salvelinus; species Salvelinus alpinus. Next base: position 51,608,504 of record NC_092107.1, on the reverse strand, counting down.
CCAGACATCATCAACAGACTGTTAGTTATCCAGACATCATCAACAGACTGTTAGTTATCCAGACATCAACAGACTGTTAGTTATCCAGACATCAACAACAGACTGTTAGTTATCCAGACATCATCAACAGACTGTTAGTCATCCAGACATCATCAACAGACTGTTAGTTATCCAGACATCAACAACAGACTGTTAGTTATCCATACATCAACAGACTGTTAGTTATCCAGACATCATCAACAGACTGTTAGTTATCCAGACATCAACAGACTGTTAGTTATCCAGACATCAACAACAGACTGTTAGTTGTCCAGACATCAACAGACTGTTAGTTATCCAGACATCATCAACAGACTGTTAGTTATCCAGACATCAACAGACTGTTAGTTATCCAGACATCATCAACAGACTGTTAGTTATCCAGACATCATCAACAGACTGTTAGTTATCCAGACATCAACAACACACTGTTAGTTATCCAGACATCATCAACAGACTGTTAGTTATCCAGACATCAACAACAGACTGTTAGTTATCCAGACATCAACAACACACTGTTAGTTATCCAGACATCAACAGACTGTTAGTTATCCAGACATCAACAGACTGTTAGTTATCCAGACTTCATCAACAGACTGTTAGTTATCCAGACATCAACATACTGTTAGTTATCCAGACATCAACAACAGACTGTTAGTTATCCAGACATCAACAGACTGTTAGTTATCCAGACATCAACAACACACTGTTAGTTATCCAGACATCAACAGACTGTTAGTTATCCAGACATCAACAGACTGTTAGTTATCCAGACATCATCAACAGACTGTTAGTTATCCAGACATCAACAGCTCTACTATGATAGGGCCAGGATACAGGATAGGACCAGACTGTTAGTTATCCAGGAACTCCAGAAGGCCCTGTCTTTTATTTGATCTTCTATTCCTAGTTGATGTTGAGGAAGACAGCCTTCAGCAGTTGGACAGGATAGGACCAGGATACAGGATAGGTCCAGGATACAAGATAGGATACAGGATAGGACCAGGATACAAGATTGGACCAGTTGGATAGGACCAGGATACAGGATTGGACCATTTGGACAGGATAGGGCCAGGATAGGACCAGGATACAGGCAAAGACCAGGATACAGGATAGGACCAGGATACAGGATTGGACCAGTTGGATAGGACCAGTTGGACAGGATAGGACCAGGAACGGTCCAGGATTCAAGATAGGACCAGGATACAGCATAAGACCAGTTGGAAAGGATAGGACCAGGATAGGGCCAGGATACAGGATATGACCAGTTGGACAGGATAGGACCAGTTGGACAGGATAGGGCCAGGATACAGGATAGGGCCAGGATACAGGATAGGACCAGTTGGACAGGATAGGGCCAGGATACAGGATACAGTTGGACAGGATAGAACCAGTTGGACAGGATAGGGCCAGGATACAAGATAGGACCAGGATACAGGATAGGGCCAGGATACAAGATAGGAACAGGATACAGGATAGGACCAGTTGGACAGGATAGGGCCAGGATACAGGATAGGGCCAGGATACAGGATAGGACCAGGATACAGGATAGGACCAGTTGGACAGGATAGGATCAGGAAATGACCAGGATAGGGCCAGGATAAAGGATAAGACCAGTTGGACAGGATAGGGCCGGGATACAGGATAGGACCAGTTGGACAGGATATGACCAGGGTACAGGATAGGACCAGGATCCAGGGTAGGTCCAGTTGGACAGGATTGGACCAGGATAGGACCAGGATAGGACCAGTTGGACAGGATAGGACCTGGATAGGGCCAGGATAGGGCCAGGATAGAGCCAGCTGGACAGGATAGGACCTGTTTAGGACCAGTTGGACAGGATAAGACCAGGATAGGACCAGTTGGACAGTACAGGACCAGGATATGGCCAGGATAGAGCCAACTGGACAGGATAGGACCAGGATAGGACCAGGATAGGACCAGGATATGACCAGGATAGGACCAGGATACAGGATAGGACCAGTTGGACAGGACAGGACCAGGATTGGACCAGGACAGGAACAGGATAGGACCAGTTGGACAGGATAGGACCATGATTGGGCCAGGATACAGGACAGGACCAGTTGGACAGGATTGGACCAGGATCGGACCAGGATACAGGATAGGACCAGTTGGACAGGATAGGACCAGGATAAGGCCAGGATACAGGATACAGGATAGGACCAGTTGGACAGGATAGGACCAGGATACATGATATGACCAGGAAACAGGATAGGACCAGTTGGACAGGATTGGACCAGGATTGGACCAAGATACAGGATAGGACCAGTTGGACAGGATAGGGCCAGGATACAGGATAGGGCCAGTTGGACAGGATAGGGCCAGGATACAGGATAGGAACAGGATACAGGATAGGACCAGTTGGACAGGATAGGACCAGGAAATGACCAGGATAGGGCCAGGATAAAGGATAAGACCAGTTGGACAGGATAGGACCAGGATAGGACCAGGAAAGGACCAGGATACAGGATAGGACCAGTTGGACCGGATATGACCAGGATAGGGCCAGGATACAGGATAGGACCAGTTGGACAGGATGGGACCAGGATAGGACCAGGATACAGGATAGGACCAGTTGGACAGGACAGGACCGGGATTGGACCAGGATAGGAACAGGATAGGACCAGTTGGACAGGACAGGACCATGATTGGGCCAGGATACAGGATAGGACAAGTTGGACAGGATTGGACCAGGAGCACACCAGGATACAGGATAGGACCAGTTGGACAGGATAGGACCAGGATAGGACCAGGATAGGACCAGTTGGACAGGATAGGACCTGGATAGGGCCAGGATAGGGCCAGGATAGAGCCAGCTGGACAGGATAGGACCTGTTTAGGACCAGTTGGACAGGATAAGACCAGGATAGGACCAGTTGGACAGTACAGGACCAGGATATGGCCAGGATAGAGCCAACTGGACAGGATAGGACCAGGATAGGACCAGGATAGGACCAGGATACAGGATAGGACCAGTTGGACAGGACAGGACCAGGATTGGACCAGGACAGGAACAGGATAGGACCAGTTGGACAGGATAGGACCATGATTGGGCCAGGATACAGGACAGGACCAGTTGGACAGGATTGGACCAGGATCGGACCAGGATACAGGATAGGACCAGTTGGACAGGATAGGACCAGGATAAGGCCAGGATACAGGATACAGGATAGGACCAGTTGGACAGGATAGGACCAGGATACATGATATGACCAGGAAACAGGATAGGACCAGTTGGACAGGATTGGACCAGGATTGGACCAAGATACAGGATAGGACCAGTTGGACAGGATAGGGCCAGGATACAGGATAGGGCCAGTTGGACAGGATAGGGCCAGGATACAGGATAGGAACAGGATACAGGATAGGACCAGTTGGACAGGATAGGACCAGGAAATGACCAGGATAGGGCCAGGATAAAGGATAAGACCAGTTGGACAGGATAGGACCAGGATAGGACCAGGAAAGGACCAGGATACAGGATAGGACCAGTTGGACCGGATATGACCAGGATAGGGCCAGGATACAGGATAGGACCAGTTGGACAGGATGGGACCAGGATAGGACCAGGATACAGGATAGGACCAGTTGGACAGGACAGGACCGGGATTGGACCAGGATAGGAACAGGATAGGACCAGTTGGACAGGACAGGACCATGATTGGGCCAGGATACAGGATAGGACAAGTTGGACAGGATTGGACCAGGAGCGGACCAGGATACAGGATAGGACCAGTTGGACAGGATAGGACCAGGATAAGGCCAGGATACAGGATACAGGATAGGACCAGTTGGACAGGATAGGACCAGGATACAGGATATGACCAGGAAACAGGATAGGTCCAGTTGGACAGGATTGGACCAAGATACAGGATAGGACCAGTTGGACAGGATAGGACCAGGATACAGGATAGGACCAGGATACAGGATAGGACCAGTTGGACAGGATTGGACCAGGATTGGACCAAGATACAGGATAGGACCAGTTGGACATCATAAGACCAGGATAGGTTCAGGATAGGGCCAGGATACAGGATACAGGATAGGACCAGTTGGCCAGGATAGGACCAGGATACAGGATTGGACCAGTTGGACAGGATAGGGCCAGGATACAGGATATGATAGGGCCAGGATAGGACCAGGATAGGACCAGGATCCAGGGTAGGTCCAGTTGGACAGGATTGGACCAGGATAGGACCAGGATAGGACCAGTTGGACAGGATAGGACCTGGATAGGGCCAGGATAGGGCCAGCTGGACAGGATAGGACCTGTATAGGACCAGTTGGACAGGATAAGACCAGGATAGGACCAGTTGGACAGTACAGGACCAGGATATGGTCAGGATAGAGCCAACTGGACAGGATAGGACCAGGATACAGGATAGGTCCAGGATACAAGATAGGATACAGGATAGGACCAGGATACAAGATTGGACCAGTTGGATAGGACCAGGATACAGGATTGGACCATTTGGACAGGATAGGGCCAGGATAGGACCAGGATACAGGCAAAGACCAGGATACAGGATAGGACCAGGATACAGGATTGGACCAGTTGGATAGGACCAGTTGGACAGGATAGGACCAGGAACGGTCCAGGATTCAAGATAGGACCAGGATACAGCATAAGACCAGTTGGAAAGGATAGGACCAGGATAGGGCCAGGATACAGGATATGACCAGTTGGACAGGATAGGACCAGTTGGACAGGATAGGGCCAGGATACAGGATAGGGCCAGGATACAGGATAGGACCAGTTGGACAGGATAGGGCCAGGATACAGGATACAGTTGGACAGGATAGAACCAGTTGGACAGGATAGGGCCAGGATACAAGATAGGACCAGGATACAGGATAGGGCCAGGATACAAGATAGGAACAGGATACAGGATAGGACCAGTTGGACAGGATAGGGCCAGGATACAGGATAGGGCCAGGATACAGGATAGGACCAGGATACAGGATAGGACCAGTTGGACAGGATAGGATCAGGAAATGACCAGGATAGGGCCAGGATAAAGGATAAGACCAGTTGGACAGGATAGGGCCGGGATACAGGATAGGACCAGTTGGACAGGATATGACCAGGGTACAGGATAGGACCAGGATCCAGGGTAGGTCCAGTTGGACAGGATTGGACCAGGATAGGACCAGGATAGGACCAGTTGGACAGGATAGGACCTGGATAGGGCCAGGATAGGGCCAGGATAGAGCCAGCTGGACAGGATAGGACCTGTTTAGGACCAGTTGGACAGGATAAGACCAGGATAGGACCAGTTGGACAGTACAGGACCAGGATATGGCCAGGATAGAGCCAACTGGACAGGATAGGACCAGGATAGGACCAGGATAGGACCAGGATATGACCAGGATAGGACCAGGATACAGGATAGGACCAGTTGGACAGGACAGGACCAGGATTGGACCAGGACAGGAACAGGATAGGACCAGTTGGACAGGATAGGACCATGATTGGGCCAGGATACAGGACAGGACCAGTTGGACAGGATTGGACCAGGATCGGACCAGGATACAGGATAGGACCAGTTGGACAGGATAGGACCAGGATAAGGCCAGGATACAGGATACAGGATAGGACCAGTTGGACAGGATAGGACCAGGATACATGATATGACCAGGAAACAGGATAGGACCAGTTGGACAGGATTGGACCAGGATTGGACCAAGATACAGGATAGGACCAGTTGGACAGGATAGGGCCAGGATACAGGATAGGGCCAGTTGGACAGGATAGGGCCAGGATACAGGATAGGAACAGGATACAGGATAGGACCAGTTGGACAGGATAGGACCAGGAAATGACCAGGATAGGGCCAGGATAAAGGATAAGACCAGTTGGACAGGATAGGACCAGGATAGGACCAGGAAAGGACCAGGATACAGGATAGGACCAGTTGGACCGGATATGACCAGGATAGGGCCAGGATACAGGATAGGACCAGTTGGACAGGATGGGACCAGGATAGGACCAGGATACAGGATAGGACCAGTTGGACAGGACAGGACCGGGATTGGACCAGGATAGGAACAGGATAGGACAAGTTGGACAGGATTGGACCAGGAGCACACCAGGATACAGGATAGGACCAGTTGGACAGGATAGGACCAGGATAGGACCAGGATAGGACCAGTTGGACAGGATAGGACCTGGATAGGGCCAGGATAGGGCCAGGATAGAGCCAGCTGGACAGGATAGGACCTGTTTAGGACCAGTTGGACAGGATAAGACCAGGATAGGACCAGTTGGACAGTACAGGACCAGGATATGGCCAGGATAGAGCCAACTGGACAGGATAGGACCAGGATAGGACCAGGATAGGACCAGGATAGGACCAGGATACAGGATAGGACCAGTTGGACAGGACAGGACCAGGATTGGACCAGGACAGGAACAGGATAGGACCAGTTGGACAGGATAGGACCATGATTGGGCCAGGATACAGGACAGGACCAGTTGGACAGGATTGGACCAGGATCGGACCAGGATACAGGATAGGACCAGTTGGACAGGATAGGACCAGGATAAGGCCAGGATACAGGATACAGGATAGGACCAGTTGGACAGGATAGGACCAGGATACATGATATGACCAGGAAACAGGATAGGACCAGTTGGACAGGATTGGACCAGGATTGGACCAAGATACAGGATAGGACCAGTTGGACAGGATAGGGCCAGGATACAGGATAGGGCCAGTTGGACAGGATAGGGCCAGGATACAGGATAGGAACAGGATACAGGATAGGACCAGTTGGACAGGATAGGACCAGGAAATGACCAGGATAGGGCCAGGATAAAGGATAAGACCAGTTGGACAGGATAGGACCAGGATAGGACCAGGAAAGGACCAGGATACAGGATAGGACCAGTTGGACCGGATATGACCAGGATAGGGCCAGGATACAGGATAGGACCAGTTGGACAGGATGGGACCAGGATAGGACCAGGATACAGGATAGGACCAGTTGGACAGGACAGGACCGGGATTGGACCAGGATAGGAACAGGATAGGACCAGTTGGACAGGACAGGACCATGATTGGGCCAGGATACAGGATAGGACAAGTTGGACAGGATTGGACCAGGAGCGGACCAGGATACAGGATAGGACCAGTTGGACAGGATAGGACCAGGATAAGGCCAGGATACAGGATACAGGATAGGACCAGTTGGACAGGATAGGACCAGGATACAGGATATGACCAGGAAACAGGATAGGTCCAGTTGGACAGGATTGGACCAAGATACAGGATAGGACCAGTTGGACAGGATAGGACCAGGATACAGGATAGGACCAGGATACAGGATAGGACCAGTTGGACAGGATTGGACCAGGATTGGACCAAGATACAGGATAGGACCAGTTGGACATCATAAGACCAGGATAGGTTCAGGATAGGGCCAGGATACAGGATACAGGATAGGACCAGTTGGCCAGGATAGGACCAGGATACAGGATTGGACCAGTTGGACAGGATAGGGCCAGGATACAGGATATGATAGGGCCAGGATAGGACCAGGATAGGACCAGGATCCAGGGTAGGTCCAGTTGGACAGGATTGGACCAGGATAGGACCAGGATAGGACCAGTTGGACATGATAGGACCTGGATAGGGCCAGGATAGGGCCAGCTGGACAGGATAGGACCTGTATAGGACCAGTTGGACAGGATAAGACCAGGATAGGACCAGTTGGACAGTACAGGACCAGGATATGGTCAGGATAGAGCCAACTGGACAGGATAGGACCAGGATAGGGCCAGCTGGACAGGATATGACGAGGATAGTACCAGTTGGACAGTATAGGACCAGGAGGACCAGGATAAGACCAGGATAGGGCCAGGATAGGGCCAGCTGGACAGGATAGGACCAGGATAGGACCAGGATAGGACCAGTTGGACAGTATAGGATCCAGATAGGACCAGGATAGGGCCAGGATAGGGCCAGCTGGACAGGATAGGACCAGGCGATGATGAGAGAATTTCAGCATCACACACACACTCACCCTATTTTTCTCTCTCTCTCTTTGATGAACCCTGTTGATCTCTAACAACAGATTGCAGACAGAAACGTAATCACTTCTCTTTATATAGCCCTGTGGCTCTTATCCATGGACTAGACTGGTCTGGACTGGGGGAGCTAATTTAACATAACTGAACTGAAAGATCAGAGAGGAGGAGGAGGCTGATCAGTGGTAATGGCGGAGGATCACACAAAGGGAACATGAGGCCAGAAGGAGGGAGTTGAAAGAGAAGGATCTGTCTCGTTCTGTACAGTTTAGGTGGGGGGGGGGGGGGGGGGTTGAGGTGAGGGAGAATTACTGGGGGGGGGGGGGGTTGAGGTGAGGGAGAATTACTGGGAGGGGGTGAGGGATGGGGGGGGTTGAGGTGAGGGAGAATTACTGGGAGGGGTGAGGGATGGGGGGGGGGGTTGAGGTGAGGGAGAATTACTGGGAGGGGTGAGGGATGGGGGGGGGGGGTTGAGGTGAGGGAGAATTACTGGGAGGGGGTGAGGGATGGGGGGGGGGGTTGAGGTGAGGGAGTATTGCTGTGAGGGGTTGAGGGATGGGGGGGGGGGGGGGGGGGGGGGTTTAAACTCTACACGGCTCGTTAGTCCTCGTTAGGGACAGAGTTTCCCTGATTGCAACAGGACCTGTTGAGGAATAACTCTGGGCCTTGGTCACGCAGTGTGGAAATTAGATTTCATTGATTCCTCACGTTCACTCTCATCGTGTCCTACTCAAAGCCCCCTGGATGAGAAGCAGACGAGGAGAGTGGACACGAGGGACCAAGGAAATCCAAGTGAGATTCTCACAGTGTCCTGTGCTTTACATTAGTAAGGTCAGGGCCAGTCTGGCTATCTGTATTTGTCTAATAAAAACCTTGATATTTTAACATGTCAACATCCCTTTATAGACACTGTGAGATATGAATTTAGCATAAAAGCTTGGCAGACCTTAATCTCTCTCTCTCCCTCTACCTCTCTCTCCCCCTCTTTCTCTCCCTGTCCCCCCTCCCTCCATCTCGCTCTCTTTCTCCCTCTCTCTGTCTCTGAAGGACAGTGTTCTGCCCGACCCTAGAGTAGTGGTCAGTGCTGTGTTGTGATGGGGTCTAGTAGAGCTGTGTTGTGATGGGGTCTAGTAGAGCTGTGTTGTGATGGGGTCTAGTAGAGCTGTGTTGTGATGGGGTCTAGTAGAGCTGTGTTGTGATGGGGTCTAGTAGAGCTGTGTTGTGATGGGGTCTAGTAGAGCTGTGTTGTTATGGGGTCTAGTAGAGCTGTGTTGTGATGGGGTCTAGTAGAGCTGTGTTGTGATGGGGTCTAGTAGAGCTGTGTTGTGATGGGGTCTAGTAGAGCTGTGTTGTGATGGGGTCTAGTAGAGCTGTGTTGTGATGGGGTCTAGTAGAGCTGTGTTGTGATGGGGTCTAGTAGAGCTGTGTTGTGATGGGGTCTAGTAGAGCTGTGTTGTGATGGGGTCTAGTAGAGCTGTGTTGTGATGGGGTCTAGTAGAGCTGTGTTGTGATGGGGTCTAGTAGAGCTGTGTTGTTATGGGGTCTAGTAGAGCTGTGTTGTGATGGGGTCTAGTAGAGCTGTGTTGTGATGGTGTCTAGTAGAGCTGTGTTGTGATGGGGTCTAGTAGAGCTGTGTTGTGATGGGGTCTAGTAGAGCTGTGTTGTGATGGTGTCTAGTAGAGCTGTGTTGTGATGGGGTCTAGTAGAGCTGTGTTGTGATGGGGTCTAGTAGAGCTGTGTTGTGATGGGGTCTAGTAGAGCTGTGTTGTGATGGGGTCTAGTAGAGCTGTGTTGTGATGGGGTCTAGTAGAGCTGTGTTGTGATGGGGTCTAGTAGAGCTGTGTTGTGATGGGGTCTAGTAGAGCTGTGATGTGATGGGGTCTAGTAGAGCTGTGATGTGATGGGGTCTAGTAGAGCTGTGATGTGATGGGGTCTAGTAGAGCTGTGTTGTGATGGGGTCTAGTAGAGCTGTGTTGTGATGGGGTCTAGTAGAGCTGTGTTGTGATGGGGTCTAGTAGAGCTGTGTTGTGATGGGGTCTAGTAGAGCTGTGTTGGGCCTGGTCTAGTAGAGCTGTGTTGTGATGGGGTCTAGTAGAGCTGTGTTGTGATGGGGTCTAGTAGAGCTGTGATGTGATGGGGTCTAGTAGAGCTGTGTTGTGATGGGGTCTAGTAGAGCTGTGATGTGATGGGGTCTAGTAGAGCTGTGTTGTGATGGGGTCTAGTAGAGCTGTGTTGTGATGGGGTCTAGTAGAGCTGTGTTGTGATGGGGTCTAGTAGAGCTGTGTTGTGATGGGGTCTAGTAGAGCTGTGTTGTGATGGGGTCTAGTAGAGCTGTGTTGGGCCTGGTCTAGTAGAGCTGTGTTGTGATGGGGTCTAGTAGAGCTGTGTTGTGATGAGGTCTAGTAGAGCTGTGTTGTGATGGGGTCTAGTAGAGCTGTGTTGTGATGGGGTCTAGTAGAGCTGTGTGGTGATGGGGTCTAGTAGAGCTGTGTTGTGATGGGGTCTAGTAGAGCTGTGTTGTAAAAGCCGTGTCTGGCTCTTTTCTCCTGGGGATGGTGGAGGTACTGTTGTTTCAGAAGGTGGGGCGGGGGACCTCTGTTGCTGGGGTGATGGGTGTGTGGGTCCCTGCCAAGTGTTGCATCCTTTAGGTCCTTGGCAAAGGTTCTGATTCTGTCCTGATCAAGATGTACATTATCATATAGGTGTTGACATGTCAGAGTGGGATGGTGAACCGTTCTGACGTTGAGTAGTGAGGCACAGTCCACAGTGATCTGTTGATTTATTTTGTCGATCAACTTTCCTGGGAAGTCTTTTCTTGGTAGGAGGGTGGACACAACTATATTGGTTGTTGGGAACACAGCCTGTGCCCGTTCTGCCACTCTTCTCATTGCCCCAGATACATTTTTACCTTTGGCATGAAGGTCGTTTGTGCCAGTGAGGATGATGATGTTGTCGAGGGTGTCAATCCTGGTCTGACTGAGTAGCTGCATTGCACTGTCAGTTGTAGGACACCAGAACTTATACACCTGGTGTCTAGGGAATAATCTTTCCTGGACAAAGAACTTCCCATTTGGAGCAGACAGGGAGGCTGGTAGGTTGACCTGGGCTGGAGCAGACTGGGAGACTGGTAGGTTGACCTGGGCTGGAGCAGACTGGGAGGCTGGTAGGTTGACCTGGGCTGGAGAAGACTGGGAGGCTGGTTGGTTGACCTGGGCTGGAGCAGACTGGGAGACTGGTTGGTTGACCTGGGCTGGAGCAGACTGGTATTCTGACCTGGGCTGGAGCAGACTGGGAGGCTGGTATTCTGACCTGGGCTGGTGTTGTTCTGCCTGTGTTGTACCAAGCTGGTGGACATGTTCTCTAGATGCAGAGCACATAATGACCAGCTGCTGGTTGAGGGAGTCAATGTACCTCTCTCTCTGCTCTAGCTCCTCTCTCCTTGTGCTCAGATGGTCTCTGAGGTCATCAGTTGTCTGACTCAGTTTGTCCATTCTGCTTTCTAATATACCAATAGATGCTCTTGTCCTCTCCCTGAACTGTTTCATCTCTTCTTTTAGTTTCTGGACAGTGTCCTCTTGAAGCTTGTTCTCTGAGTTCTATGACCTCTGCTTCGACTAGAGAGAGGGTGTTGTGGAAACGTTGCATAGCAGGTGTTCTTGGTGTTGTAGGCCTGTCCTTGGCTCTGTCTGCTGCAGGTGAGGTTGGTGAGGTAGGTAGATGGACACTGAGGGCTTCTGGCTGGGTCACAGAGACCGTTGGGGGTCTGTTTTTCTCCATCATCTCCCTCCTTGACTTTCTCCTCAGCTTCTGAGATGAGTTCAGATTCTACTTTTAGGGTAGCAAATATAATCTCAAAAGCCTGGAGGCTTGAATCAGTGCCTTGTATCAATACAGTTCCATTATTGACTGTTTGATACGTGTTGCTCTGGTCGGCTTCTTCAGAAATACTGATCTGACATCCTTGGCTGATGTCTCTCTCTTTTTTGAGAAAGGGAAATGGTTGCAAATAACCCGTTTCCATACGTGCCCTCATTTGGTAGTACATACTGCATTTGCTCTTGTTTTGCAACTGGTAAGATCTGCAAACAGGCATTCATGGTTCTGTCCCATCAACAAACCTTTGAAACTTTTCTCAGCTTTCTCTGTTTTGGATGTCCGGTGGGTAAACAGTTTCCATAGCAACGCTGGTGATGTTGGCCACAATGTCGCAATAGAAAGCCTACCTTTTCCCAAAAAAGCGTTATTTCTTGTATTATTGTCTCTTGTGTCTTTAGAGAACTGGTTTCCTTTGATGTCCTTTGTCTTCTGTCTTTCTTTTGTCTTTCTTTTGTGTTGTTATTAACTAAATAAATGTTGTTAGCTAGTTAGGTTATTTTAGAAGAGTCCCTAGCAACTGCTTAGTAATTGGTAAACAATCCAGATAGCTAAGGTAACTGCTCAATATTATAATCTTATACGCATATCTTGTTCATTTGTTGCTTGTTTTGTCTTCTATTCAGTCTTGCAGTTTATTTATTTATTTTCTTAAAACCACTACATTTCAATATTAGCAGGAGCTGCTGAACTCTCTCTCTCTCTCTCTCTCTCTCTCAATTCAATTCAATTCAATTCAAGGGGCTTTATTGGCATGGGAAACATGTGTTAACATTGCCAAAGCAAGTGAGGTAGATAATACACAAAAGTGAAATAAACAATACAAATTAACAGTAAACATTACACATACAGAAGTTTCAAAACAAGAAAGACATTACAAATGTCATATTATATATATACAGTGTTGTAACAATGTACAAATGGTTCAATGGTACAATGGTACAAATGTCTCTCTCTCTCTCTCTCTCTCTCTCTCTCTCTCTCTCTCTCTCTCTCTCTCTCTCTCTCTCTCTCTCTCTCTCTCTCTCTCTCTCTCCCTCTCTCTCTCTCTCGCTCTCTCTCTCTCTCTCTCTCTCTCTCTCTCTCTCTCTCTCTCTCTCTGTCTCTCTCTCTCTCTGTCTCTCTCTCTCCTCTCTCTCTCTCTCTCTCTCTCTCTCTCTCTCTCTCTCTCTCTCTCTCTCTCTCTCTCTCTCTCTCTCTCTCTCTCTCTCTCTCTCTCTCTCTCTCTCTCTCTCTCTCTCTCCCTCTCTCTCTCTCTCTCTCTCTCTCTCTCTCTCTCTCTCTCTCTTTACCACCTCTGTCTCTCTCTCTCTCTCTCTCTCTCTCTCTCTCTCTCTCTCTCTCTCTCTCTCTCTCTCTCTCTCTCTCTCTCTCTCTCTCTCTCTCTCTCTCTCTCCAGCTGCTCTGGGAGACTCAACAAAAACAAAGAGCCCTGTGAGGGAGGGACCACCTGCTCAGAGAGGATTGTGGGTAGGAGCTACCGTACACTTTAAAGTTGAGCCAGGAGCAGTAGGAGCGTGTGTGTGTGTGTGTGTGTGTGTGTAGCGGGAAGGGAAACGATGAGGTTCTGTCTCTGTAGGAAGTGTCTGGGCTCAGCGTCCGTCATGGCAGAACGGTTGTATGCGCTCCCTGTCTCCCTGTCTCCCTGCCTGCCTGTCTCCCTGCCTGCCTGTCTCCTTGCCTGGCTACCTGTCTCCCTGTCTCCCTGTCTCCCTGTCTCCCTGTCTCCCTGTCTCCCTGCCTGCCTGTCTCCTTGCCTGGCTGCCTGTCTCCCTGCCTGCCTGTCTCCCTGTCTCCCTGCCTGCCTGTCTCCCTGCCTGCCTGTCTCCTTGCCTGTCTCCCTGTCTCCCTGCCTGCCTGTCTCCCTGTCTCCCTGCCTGTCTCCCTGCCTGACGAACGGACAGTGGTTGAAGTCTCAGTACTCTGCAGTACATAAACGCTCCACGCTACATTAGAGCCCAAAGCCTTTCCACATGTTGTTTGCAGAAGGCCTCTGTGGTACTTAAAGACCAATCCCTATGACCAACCCTACACTGACTGAACCAATCTCTCTCTCTCTCTCTCTCTCTCTCTCTCTCTCTCTCTCTCTCTCTCTCTCTCTCTCTCTCTCTCTCTCTCTCTCTCTCTCTCTCTCTCTCTCTCTCTCTCCTCTCTCTCTCTCTCTTTCTCTCTCTTCTACCGCTGTCCCGTGGTCCATACATTCACACGGACTGAACCACTGTTGGGCAGCGGGGCAGTGGGGTTGTCGGGCATTGGAGCTGTGGGGCTGCTATGATCACAGATGTTGGGCACTGTGATGTGATTCAGGTAGAGACCCTGAACACTAAGGAGGGAACAGCTAGACCTGGACAGAGCAGACATAGACCCTGAACACTAAGGAGGGAACAGCTAGACCTGAACAGAGAGACGCTTATCTCTTCAGTAGGTCCTATGATTGAGTGTAGTCTGGCCCAGGAGTGTGAAGGTGAACGAAAAGGCTCTGGAGCAACGAACCGCCCTTGCTGTCTCTACCTGGCCGGTTCCCCTCTCTCCACTGGGATTCTCTGCCTCTAACCCTATTACAGGGGCTGATTCACTGGCTTACTGGTGCTCTTCCATGCCGTCCCTAGGAGGGGTGCGTCACTTGAGTGGGTTGAGTTACTGACGTGATCTTCCTGTCTGGGTTGGCGCCCCCCCTTGGGTTGTGCTGTGGTGGAGATCTTTGTGGGCTATACTCTGCCTTGTCTCAGGATAGTAAGATGGTGGTTGAAGATATCCCTCTAGTGGTGTGGGGGCTGTGCTTTGGCAAAGTGGGTGGGGTTATATCCTGCCTGTTTGGCCCTATCCGGGGGTATCATCGGATGCGGCAACAGTGTCTCCTGACCCCTCCTGTCTCAGTCTCCAGTATTTATGCTGCAGTAGTTTATGTGTCGGGGGGCTAGTGTCAGTCTGTTATATCTGGAGTACTTCTCCTGTCTTATCCGGTGTCCTGTGTGAATTTAAGTATGCTCTCTCTAATTCTCTCTTTCTTTCAATTCAATTCAATTCAATTCAATTCAAGGGGCTTTATTGGCATGGGAAACATGTGTTAACATTGCCAAAGCAAGTGAGGTAGATAATACACAAAAGTGAAATAAACAATACAAATTAACAGTAAACATTACACATACAGAAGTTTCAAAACAAGAAAGACATTACAAATGTCATATTATATATATACAGTGTTGTAACAATGTACAAATGGTTAAAGCACACAAGTTAAAATAAATAAGCATAAATATGGGTTGTATTTACAATGGTGTTTGTTCTTCACTGGTTGCCCTTTTCTTGTGGCAACAGGTCACAAATCTTGCTGCTGTGATGGCACACTGTGGAATTTCACCCAGTAGATATGGGAGTTTATCAAAATTGGATTTGTTTTCAAATTCTTTGTGGATCTGTGTAATCTGAGGGAAATATGTCTCTCTAATATGGTCATACATTGGGCAGGAGGTTAGGAAGTGCAGCTCAGTTTCCACCTCACCTCTTTCTCTCTCTCGGAGGACCTGAGCCCTTGGACCATGCCTCAGGACTACCTGGCATGATGACTCCTTGCTGTCCCCAGTCCACCTGGCCGTGCTGCTGCTCCAGTTTCAACTGTTCTGCCTGCGGATATGGAACCCTGACCTGTTCACCGGACGTGCTACCTGTCCCAGCCCTGCTGTTTTCAACTCTCAAGAGACCGCAGGAGTGGTAGAGATCCTCTCAATGATCGGCTATGAAAGCCAACTGACATTTACTCCTGAGGTGCTGACTTGCTGCACCCTCGACAACTACTGTGATTATTATTATTTGACCATGCTGGTCATTTATGAACATTTGAACATCTTGGCCATGTTCTGTTATAATCTCCACCCGGCACAGCCAGAAGAGGACTGGCCACCCCTCATAGGCTGGTTCCTCTCTAGGTTTCGACCTAGGTTTTGGCCTTTCTAGGGAGTTTTTCCTAGCCACCGTGCTTCTCCACCTGCATTGCTTGCTGTTTGGGGTTTTAGGCTGGGTTTCTGTACAGCACTTTGAGATATCAGCTGATGTAAGAAGGGCCATATAAATACATTTGATTTGATTTGATTTGCCTATGCCGTTCGGCCATTACTCATTCATATATTTATATGTACATATTCTTATTCATTCCTTTACACTTGTGTGTATATGGTAGTTGTTATGAAATTGTTAGGTTAGATTACTTGTTAGATATTACTGCATGGTCGGAACTAGAAGCACAAGCATTTCGCTACACTCGCATTAACATCTGCTAACCATGTGTATGTGACTAAAAATCTGATTTGATTTGAACTAGCTATCTGAACTAACTGAACTAACTAAACTAACTGAACTCACTAAACTAACTGAACTAACTGAACTAACTAAACTAACTAAACTAACTGAACTAATTAAACTAACTGAACTAACTAAACTAACTGAACTAACTAAACTAACTAAACTAACTGAACTAAGTAAACTAAGTAAACTAACTGAACTAACTGAACTAACTAAACTAACTAAACTAACTGAACTAACTAAACTAAGTAAACTAACTGAACTAAGTAAACTAAGTAAACTAACTGAACTAACTAAACTAACTGAACTAACTAAACTAACTAACTAACTAAACTAACTAAACTAACTAAACTAACTAAACTAACTGAACTAAATGAACTAACTGAACTAACTAAACTAACTAAACTAACTAAGCTAACTAAGCTAACTGAACTAACTAAACTAACTAAACTAACTAAACTAACTGAACTAACTGAACTAACTAAACTAACTGAACTAACTGAACTAACTTAACTAACTTAACTAACTTAACTAACTGAACTAATTAAACTAACTAAACTAACTGAACTAACTGAACTAACTGAACTAACTGAACTAATTAAACTAACTGAACTAACTGAACTAACTGAACTAATTAAACTAAGTAAACTAACTGAACTAACTGAACTAACTGAACTAACTGAACTAATTAAACTAACTGAACTAACTAAACTAACTGAACTAACTAAACTAACTAAACTAACTGAACTAACTAAACTAAGTAAACTAACTGAACTAACTAAACTAACTAAACTAACTGAACTAACTGAACTAACTGAACTAACTGAACTAACTGAACTAACTGAACTAACTAAGCTAACTAACTAAACTAACTAAACTAACTAAACTAACTAAACTAACTAAACTAACTAAACTAACTAAACTAACTTAACTAACTTAACTAACTGAACTAACTGAACTAATTAAACTAATTGAACTAACTGAACTAACTGAACTAACTGAACTAACTGAACTAATTAAACTAACTGAACTAACTGAACTAACTGAACTAACTAAACTAACTGAACTAACTGAACTAACTGAACTAACTGAACTAACTGAACTAATTAAACGAACTAAACGAACTAAACTAACTGAACTAACTGAACTAACTAAACTAACTGAACTAACTGAACTAACTGAACTAACTGAACTAACTGAACTAACTAAACTAACTGAACTAACTGAACTAACTGAACTAATTAAACGAACTAAACTAACTAAACTAACTGAACTAACTGAACTAACTGAACTAACTGAACTAACTAAACTAACTGAACTAACTGAACTAACTGAACTAACTGAACTAACTAAACTAATTAAACGAACTAAACTAACTAAACTAACTGAACTAACTGAACTAACTAAACTAACTGAACTAACTGAACTAACTGAACTAACTGAACTAACTGAACTAACTAAACTAACTGAACTAACTGAACTAACTGAACTAACTGAACTAATTAAACGAACTAAACTAACTGAACTAACTGAACTAACTGAACTAACTGAACTAACTGAACTAATTGAACTAACTAAACTAACTGAACTAACTGAACTAACTGAACTAACTGAACTAACTGAACTAACTGAACTAACTGAACTAAC
>NC_092107.1:51586935-51590496 GCF_045679555.1 Salvelinus alpinus | reverse complement strand
TAAACTAACTAACTAACTGAACTAACTATACTAACTGAACTAACTGAACTAACTGAACTAACTGAACTAACTAAACTAACTAAACTAACTGAACTAACTAAACTAACTGAACTAACTGAACTAACTAAACTAACTAAACTAACTAAACTAACTGAACTAACTGAACTAACTAAACTAACTGAACTAACTGAACTAACTGAACTAACTGAACTAACTGAACTAACTGAACTAATTAAACTAACTGAACTAACTAAACTAACTGAACTAACTGAACTAACTGAACTAACTGAACTAACTGAACTAACTAAACTAACTGAACTAACTGAACTAACTGAACTAACTGAACTAACTGAACTAACTGAACTAACTGAACTAACTAAACTAACTGAAAACACAACTCAATAAGAAAGTAAATGGCACCACACAAACTAAAGTTCCAGTGATTTAGTCTCCAGGTTCCGTCATCTATCATCCCAGTTCCTGTTGTATAGGTGGTCCTTTCCTCTGAACTCCATCAGGAGGTACTTTGTTGTGAAGTATGCTGGGTAATGACTACACTAATCACCCACCTGTCGCAGCGCTCGCTCCGATCCAACGTGCCAAGTTTTTACGCACGCACGCACGCACGCACGCACGCACTCACGCACACACACACACACACACACACACACACACACACACACACACACACACACACACACACACACACACACACACACACACACACACACACACACACACACACACACACACACACACACACACACACACACACACACACACACACACACACACACACACACACACACTACCCAGATGTGGGGGGGGGGGGGGGGGGGGGGGGGGGGGGGGGGGTGGGGGGGGGGGGGGGGGGGGGGGGGGGGGGGGGGAGGCCCAGTCCATAACAGTAATCTACACTGTACTGGAAAACTGTAATCATACCATCATCATTATATGATACTATATTTATATTACTGTAGATGTAGTGTAATATGATACTGTATTTATATTACTGTAGGTGCAGTGTAATATGATACTGTATTTATATTACTGTAGGAGTACTGTAATATGATACTGTATTTATATTACTGTAGGAGTACTGTAATATGATACTCTATATTACTGTAGGTGTACTGTAATACGATACTCTATATTACTGTAGGAGTACTGTAATATGATACACTATATTACTGTAGGTGTACTGTAATATGATACTCTATATTACTGTAGGAGTACTGTAATACGATACTCTATATTACTGTAGGAGTACTGTAATATGATACACTATATTACTGTAGGTGTACTGTAATACGATACTCTATATTACTGTAGGAGTACTGTAATATGATACTCTATATTACTGTAGGTGTACTGTAATACGATACTCTATATTACTGTAGGAGTACTGTAATATGATACACTATATTACTGTAGGTGTACTGTAATATGATACACTGTATTACTGTAGGAGTACTGTAATATGATACACTATATTACTGTAGGAGTACTGTAATATGATACACTGTATTACTGTAGGTGTACTGTAATATGATACACTATGTTACTGTAGGTGTACTGTAATATGATACACTGTATTACTGTAGGAGTACTGTAATATGATACACTGTATTACTGTAGGAGTACTGTAATATGATACACTATATTACTGTAGGTGTACTGTAATATGATACACTGTATTACTGTAGGAGTACTGTAATATGATACACTGTATTACTGTAGGAGTACTGTAATATGATACACTGTATTACTGTAGGAGTACTGTAATATGATACACTGTATTACTGTAGGAGTAGTGTAATATGATACACTGTATTACTGTAGGAGTACTGTAATATGATACACTGTATTACTGTAGGAGTACTGTAATATGATGCACTATATTACTGTAGGAGTACTGTAATATGATACACTGTATTACTGTAGGTGTACTGTAATATGATACTATATTTATATTACTGTAGGAGTACTGTAATATGATGCACTATATTACTGTAGGTGTAGTGTAATATGATACTGTATTTATATTACTGTAGGAGTACTGTAATATGATACACTATATTACTGTAGGAGTACTGTAATATGATACTATATTTATATTACTGTAGGAGTACTGTAATATGATACACTGTATTACTGTAGGTGTACTGTAATATGATACTATATTTATATTACTGTAGGAGTACTGTAATATGATGCACTATATTACTGTAGGTGTAGTGTAATATGATACTGTATTTATATTACTGTAGGAGTACTGTAATATGATACACTGTATTACTGTAGGTGTACTGTAATATGATACTATATTTATATTACTGTAGGAGTACTGTAATATGATACACTATATTACTGTAGGAGTACTGTAATATGATACTGTATTTATATTACTGTTGGTGTAATGTAATATAATACTGTATTTATATTACTGTAGGTGTAGTGTAATATAATACTGTATTTATATTACTGTAGGTGTAGTGTAATATAATACTGTATTTATATTACCGTAGGTGTAGTGTAATATAATACTGTATTTACATTACCGTAGGTGTAGTGTAATATAATACTGTATTTATATTACCGTAGGTGTAGTGTAATATAATACTGTATTTATATTACCGTAGGTGTACTGTAATATGAAATACAGAATCTTACTTGCCACCAAGGTGTCAAATTCAAATTAACCCCTTCACGGTGTAATGCGGTCCCCAGATCCAACAGCCCACAGTTGTACGATAACATTTCCACTCAGCTATCTGGGTTCTCAGATCTGCTGCCAGTACAGGGAGAGTGGCTCAAGATGGTCCCGGCAGGCGGATCTGCTGACAACACAGGGAGAATGAATCAAGATGGACCCGGCAGGCAGATCTGCTGACAACACAGGGAGAATGAATCAAGATGGACCCGGCAGGCGGATCTGCTGACAACACAGGGAGAATGAATCAAGATGGACCCGGCAGGCGGATCTGCTGACAACACAGGGAGAATGAATCAAGATGGACCCGGCAGGCAGATCTGCTGACAACACAGGGAGAATGAATCAAGATGGTCCCGGCAGGCGGATCTGCTACATGAGGATCTACACCCACCTGAGAGCTTTTACATGGCCCAGATAATACTCTAATACCTCCTCCACCCCTACACCTCTCCTCCACTTCTCCTCCACCTCTCCTCCATCTGTCCTCCACCTATCCTCCATCTGTCCTCCACCTCTCCTCCACCTCTCCTCCACCTCTCCTCCACCTCTCCTCCATCTGTCCTCCACCTCTCCATCCCTCCACCCATCCTCCATCTCTCCTCCACCTCTCCTTCATCTGTCCTCCACCTCTCCTCCACCTCTCCTCCACCTCTCCTCCATCTGTCCTCCACCTCTCCTCCACCTCTCCTCCACCTCTCCTCCATCTGTCCTCCACCTCTCCTCCATCTGCCCTCCATCTCTCCTCCACCTCTCCTCCACCTCTCCTCCATCTGTCCTCCAACTCTCCTCCATCTGTCCTCCATCTGTCCTCCACCTCTCCACCCCTCCACCTCTCCTCCATCTGT
>NC_092107.1:51569435-51581935 GCF_045679555.1 Salvelinus alpinus | reverse complement strand
AATTCAATTAAAACACTCTGCCCATAGATAAGCGGTGCCGACAGAGATGGCCGCCTCGCTTCGCGTTCCTAGGAAACTATGCAGTATTTATACTGTACTCTATACCATCTACTGCATCTTGCCTATGCCGTTCTGTACCATCACTCATTCATATATCTTTATGTACATATATTCTTTATCCCTTTACACTTGTGTGTATAAGGTAGTAGTTGTGGAATTGTTAGGTTAGATTACTCGTTGGTTATTACTGCATTGTCGGAACTAGAAGCACAAGCATTTCGCTACACTCGCATTAACATCTGCTAACCATGTGTATGTGACAAATAAAAAATAACATTTGATTTGATTTGAATTAAGAATTTGTAAGCTACTTATTAGCATAAAATGGACAGAAACCAGTCTCAAAATCAATCAATCAATAGCGTTTATTCTGGAGAGTACTGACCATAGTACAATTTACATCAGGTTATATAATAAAAATGACGTCATAGGTTTTAAAATGTCCTCTCGGATACAATGGCAGTACAGTTAGCGTTCTTGGATTGTCTGCCACCTGTTAAACAATCTGCAACCAACCCAAGGTCTCACCCCTCCCTGGGTAGAGACAGAATGTCCTGTAAGGAACACATCATTCCAGCCTGTCTGAAGATAACTCCCTTCTTTCTAACAAGGAACACATTATATTCAGCATTATGAATAAGATTCATTCATCCATACAGAAATATAGTAGTATTCTGTTTAGTTATAATTCTAAACAGAATAAAATGTATACACATTTTAGTCATTATTCATAAAAATCCCGTAACAGTTTGAGCCAATCACTTGTGTTGTGACAAGGTAGGGGTGGTATACACAAGACAGCCCTATTTGGTAAAATACCAAGTCCATATTATGGCAAGAACAGCTCAATTAAGCGAAGAGAAACGACAGTCCATCATTACTTTAAGACATGAAGATCAGTCAATCCAGAAAATGTCAAGAACTTTGAACGTTTCTTCAAGTGCAGTCGCAAAAACCATCAAGCAATGAAACTGGCTTTCATGAGGACCACCACAGGAAAGGAAGACCCAGAGTTATCTCTGCTGCAGAGGATAAGTTCATTAGAGTTACCAGCTTCAGAAATTGCAGCCCAAATAAATGCTTCACAGAGTTCAAGTAACAGACACATCTCAACATCAACTGTTCAGAGGAGAATGTGTGAATCAGCCCTTAATGGTCAAATTGCTGCAAAGAAACCACTACTAAAGGACACCAATAATTAAGAAGAGACTTGCTTGGGCCAAGAAACACAAGCAATGGATATTAGACTGGTGGAAATCTGTCCTTTGGTTTGATGAGTCCAAATTTCTGATTTTTGGTTCCAACCGCTGTGTCTTTGTGAGATGCAGAGTAGGTGAACGGATGATCTCCACATATATGGTTCTCACCGTGAAGCATGGAGGAGGAGGTGTGATGGTGTGGGGGTGCTTTGCTGGTGACACTGTCTATGATTTATTTAGAATTCAAGGCACACATAACCAGCATGGCTACCACAGCATTCTACATCTGGTTTGCGCTTAGTGGGACTATCATTTTTCTTTTTCAACAGGACAATGACCCAACACACCTCCAGGCTGTAAAAGGGCTATTTGACCAAGAAGGAGAGTGATGGAGTGCTGCATCAGATGATCTGGCCTCCACAATCACCCGACCTCAACCCAATTTGAGATGGTTTGGGATGATTTGGACCACAGAGTGAAGGAAAGGCAGCCAACAAGTGCTCAGCTGTCTACTAATCTGAGAGTGGTCACATTTCTCCAGGCCCATCCCTCAGCTTTTTACCAAAACAGGGGCGGGGTGTCTATTTTGTTATTGTTTCATCTGTGAATTTTCCCTTTAAACAGCTGCACATTATCAAGATATCAAAGTGTAACCAACTAAAAGGTTAAACATAGGCCTTCAGCAAATGCAGCATGTGACACTAATTTTTCACCTGTAAACAGAACTTTACGACATGTAAACAGAACTTTTCAGTTGGGCTCAAAGCCATTCCATGAACACAGCATTTATTTTTCAACTCGAATCAATGAGCCCAATCAGTCGTCCGTGACAACACAATCATAAACAGAGTAGGACTGGCTAATACGTCCTTCGTTTTGGGGTTATGCTCAGGTAACACAACTTCCATATAAGTCCTGTTCTTGAGGATCAAGGGGTGTAACATTTACTGTAATGACTGGGATTCTGATAGACTTTGGTTTTTAACGTGACGATATAATTTAATCGTATTATTATATGTAGTAGAAAGCGATGGGTTAGAAGAAGCCGACATAACCAACCTATAAAGTAACATTTAACATCCATATATGGTCGGCTACGTAAACTTCAACATTGATTTATCCTGCGATAGATGTCGTTCAATTGGTAACATACATGTTTTATAAGGCCTCAAGGACCCAGATGCAGAGACACGGGAGGCAGATGGGTTGAATGTTCAATATTTATTAGTTCCAAAAAGGGGAGGCAAGAGAATAGTCGTGGACGGTCAAAAGGTCAAAACCAGTTCAGAGTCGAGAAGGTACAGAGTGGCAGGCAGGCTCGAGGTCAGGGCAGGCAGACTGGTCAGGCAGGCTGGTCAGGGTCCAGAAAACAGGCAAGGGTCAAAACCGGGAGGACTAGCAGAAGAGAGAATAGTAAAAGCAGGAGTACGGGAAAAACAAGCTGGTTGACTTGGACATACAAGACGAACTGGCACAGAGAGACAGGAAACACAGGGATAAATACACTGGCACAGAGAGACAGGAAACACAGGGATATATACACTGGCACAGAGAGACAGGAAACACACTGGGAAACACAGGGATAAATACACTGGTACAGAGAGACAGGAAACACAGGGATAAATACACTGGGACAGAGAGACAGGAAACACACTGGTACAGAGAGACAGGAAACACAGGGATAAATACACTGGTACAGAGAGACAGGAAACACACTGGTACAGAGAGACAGGAAACACAGGGATAAATACACTGGCACAGAGAGACAGGAAACACAGGGATAAATACACTGGTACAGAGAGACAGGAAACACACTGGTACAGAGAGACAGGAAACACAGGGATAAATACACTGGCACAGAGAGACAGGAAACACAGGGATAAATACACTGGCACAGAGAGACAGGAAACACACTGGTACAGAGAGACAGGAAACACAGGGATAAATACACTGGCACAGAGAGACAGGAAACACACTGGTACAGAGAGACAGGAAACACAGGGATAAATACACTGGGGAAAACAAGCGACACCTGGAGGGGGTGGAGACAATCACAAGGATAGGTGAAACAGATCAGGGCGTGACATTTTTGTCTTCTTCTAATGCTTCTTTAGTGGGCAGTAATCTAAAAAGTAACTGAATGTAATCAGATTACATTACTGAGTTTGGGTAATCTAAAAGTTAAGTTAGTGGATAAAATGTTGGACAGGTAACTAGTAACTGTAACGGATTACATTTAGAAGGTAACCCTGGGTATGGCTAAGGGAGCTATGGAATGGAGGGATTCTAGTGCCAACAGAAACTAAATCATAATTTTATTGATGCTATGGGAGCTGGCTAATGGAGATATCTGACTCCACACTAGGACTTTACATGTTGTGTGCTTCATGAACTAATTAAATGGTCATCAACTATGAATGGTTGCAATATATGTTACTCTTGGGGTAAATAGGGACTAGTGTTTGTTGTGATTTCTCTCTTTCTCTCTCTCTGTTTCTCTCTCTCTCCCTCCCTCCCTCTCGCTCTCTCTCTCTCTCTCCTGGCCTCTCTCTCTCGCTCTCGCTCTCTCTCTCTCTCTCTCTCTCTCCCTCCCTCTCGCTCTATCTCAATTCAATTCAATTCAATTCAAGGGGCTTTATTGGCATGGGAAACATGTGTTAACATTGCCAAAGCAAGTGAGGTAGATAATATACAAAAGTGAAATAAACAATAAAAATTAACAGTAAACATTACACATACAGAAGTTTCAAAACAATAAAGACATGACAAGTGTCATATTATATATATACAGTGTTGTAACAATGTACAAATGGTTAAAGCACACAAGTTAAAATAAATAAGCATAAATATGGGTTATCTCTCTCTCTCTCGCTCTCGCTCTCTCTCTATCTCTCTATCTCTGTCTCTCGCTCATTCTCTCTCTCTCTCTCTATCTCTCTCTCTCTCTCTCTTTCTCTATCTTTCTCTCTATATCTCTCTATCTGTCTCTCGCTCTTTCTCTCTCTCTGTCTTTCTCTCTGTCTTTCGCTCTTTCTCTCTCTCTGTCTCTCTATCTCTGTCTCTCGCTCATTCTCTCTCTCTCTCTGCTTCTCTCTGTCTCTCTCTCTCTCTTTCTGTATGTCTCTCTCTGTCTTTCTCCCTCTCTCTGCACACAGGGATTTCATTTCACCGTCCAACTGATGGAATTTTGAAGAGGCTGCTATCCCTTTCAGTTCATTCAATAATAGATTATGCTATGGCGTCAACCAGACACCCTACACCTCTCTCTCTCTTTTTCTCTTTCTAAATTTCCCCCTCTTTCTTTCTCTCTGGTCTGCCCATTAACCAGGCCATGAGAGGTAGAGAGAGGGGCGGCGCGAGAGAGAGCGAGGGGAGAGAGAATGAAGAAAGAGACAGAGAGAGAAAGAGATAAGGAAGAGAGAGAGAGAGAGAGAGAGAGAGAGAGAGAGAGAGAGGAGGAAAAGCATTGATGAATAATTCAAAGTGAACGTTATGTCATTTTAGAGAACCCCCTGTGTCTGTTCCCTGGGCTCTCTCTCTCATTCTCTGTCTCTCTCTCTCTCTCTCTCTCTCGTTCTCTCTCTCTCTCTCTCTTTCTCTCTCTCTCCCTCTCTCTCTCTCTCGTTCTCTCTCTCTATCACCCACAGTGTGTAGTGTCACCTGAAATGAGGAGTCAGGCGTTAGAACTCAGAAGCTCTGTGATATAATGCTGTAATAACCAGCCACCTCTGAAACATGTGTGTTACTATGGAGACCCTTAGGAGGATGTCCTGTCTCTGTCTGGTCCTCTGCTTACTGCAGCCTCCTCTACAAGGTAAGGCCTTATTGGACTGAACTAGTGTTACTATGGGAACTGTCTCTGCTTGATGTAGTTTATCATGTGTCTATCGTCTTCTTAATGTGTCTACAGTATCTATTAGTAAACCTTTACTGCTATAATCTAGGTATAAAGGTTTTTCTAACTTCATATTGTCTTAAACAAGGCTTTATAAAGGGTGTGTTCCCTCAGGTGTGGAGATCGTGGACCCAGAGGAGGTAGAGTATATCCGCCAGCAGGCCAGAGGAGTGGTCGGCGGCTCTGTGACTCTAGAATGTGGCTCCACCATGCCTGATGTCCTCATCTGGGGATTCACCAGGCCTGGGTCCCAGTCGAACCTAGCCGTGGCTTATAACTACGGACATGGTCCCATGCTCCCGCCTCTACTTTCAAGCAGCCTGGGACACCTGAGGGTGGGTAACCCCGCTTACTAATCTACCCTAAATCTAACCTCTGCTACCCTAACACTAACCCCGCTTACTAATCTACCCTAAATCTAACCTCTGCTACCCTAACACTAACCCCGCTTACTAATCTACCCTAAATCTAACCTCTGCTACCCTAACGCTAACCCCGCTTACTAATCTACCCTAAAACTAACCTTTGCTACCCTAAAACTAACCTCTGCTACCCTAAAACTAACCCCGCTTACTATTCTACCCTAAAACTAACCTCTTCTACCCTAACTCTAACCCCGCTTACTATTCTACCCTAACTCTAACCTCTTCTACCCTAAAACTAACCTCTTCTACCCTAACTCTAACCTCTTCTAACCTAACTCTAACCTCTTCTAACCTAAAACTAACCTCTTCTACCCTAACTCTAACCTCTTCTACCCTAAAACTAACCTCTTCTACCCTAACTCTAACCTCTTCTAACCTAACTCTAACCTCTTCTAACCTAAAACTAACCTCTTCTACCCTAACTCTAACCTCTTCTACCCTAACTCTAACCTCCACTACCCTAAAACTAACCTCTTCTACCCTAAAACTAACCTCTGCTACCCTAACTCTAACCTCTTCTACCCTAACTCTAACCTCTTCTACCCTAACTCTAACCTTTCTACCCTAAATCTAACCTCTTCTACCTTAACTCTAAACTTGCTATCTCTTGTAAGCTAATTCTAACCTACGGTGCTTTTGGAAAGTATTCAGACCCATTGACTTTTTCTACATTTTGTTGTGTTACAGCCTTATTCTAAAACTGAATAAATAGTTTTTTTCCCCCTCATCAATCTACACACAATACCCCATAATGACAAATCAAAAACAGGTTTTTAGACATTTTTGCAAATGTATTCAGATTAAAACACTGAAATATCACATTTACATAAGTATTCAGACCCTTTACTCAGTACTTTGTTGAAGCACCTTTGGCAGCAATTACAGCCTCGAGTCTTCTTGGGTATGACGCTACAATCTTGGCACACCTGTATTTGGGGAGTTTCTCCCATTCTTCTCTGCAGATCCTCTCAAGCTCTGTCAGGTTGGATGGGGAGCGTCGCTGCACAGATATTTTCAGGTCTCTCCAGAGATGTTCGATCGGGTTCAAGTCCAGGCACTGGCTGGACATTCTGAGACTTGTTCCGAAGCCACTATTCTACCCTAACTCTAACCTAGCTTCCTTTTCTACTCTAACCTCTTCTACCCTAAATCTAACCTCTTCTACCCTAACTCTAACCTCGTTTAGCCTAACTCTAACCTCTTCTACCCTAACACTAACCTATTCTACCCTCTTCTACCCTAACTCTAACCTCTTCTACCCTAACGTTAACCTCTTCTACCCTAACTCTAACCTCTTCTACCCTAACTCTAACCTCTTGTACCCTAAATGTAACCTCTTCTACCCTAACTCTAACCTCTTCTACCCTAACTCTAACCTCCTCTACCCTAACACTAACCTCTTCTACCCTAAATGTAACCTCTTCTACCCTAACTCTAACCTCTTCTACCCTAACTCTAACCTCTTCTACCCAACACTAACGTCTTCTACCCTAACTCTAACCTCTTCACCCTAACTCTAACCTCTTCTACCCTAAATGTAACCTCTTCTACCCTAACTCTAACCTCTTCTACCCTAACTCTAACCTCTTCTAAACTCTTCTACCCAACACTAACCTCTCCTACCCTAACTCTAACCTCTTCTACCCTAACTCTAACCTCTTCTAAACTCTTCTACCCAACACTAACCTCTCCTACCCTAACTCTAACCTCTTCTACCCTAACTCTAACCTCTTCTACCCTAACTCTAACCTCTTCTAAACTCTTCTACCCAACACTAACCTCTCCTACCCTAACTCTAACCTCTTCTACCCTAACTCTAACCTCTTCTAAACTCTTCTACCCAACACTAACCTCTTCTACCCTAACTCTAATCTCTTCTACCCTAACTCTAACCTCTTCTACCCTAACTCTAACCTCTTCTAACCTAACTCTAACCTCTTCTACCCTAACTCTAACCTCTTATACCCTAACTCTAACCTCTTCTACCCTAACTCTAACCTCTTCTACCCTAACTCTAACCTCTTCTACCCTAACTCTAACCTCTTCTACCCTAACTCTAACCTCTTCTACCCTAACTCTAACCTCTTCTACCCTAACTCTAACCTCTTCTAACCTAACTCTAACCTCTTCTACCCTAACTCTAAACTCTTCTACCCTAACTCTAACCTCTTCTACCCTAACTCTAACCTCTTCTACCCTAACTCTAACCTCTGCTACCCTAACACTAACCACTTCTACCCTAATTTTAACCTCTTCTACCCTAACTCTAACCTCCTCTACCCAACACTAACCTCGTCTACCCTAACTCTAACCTCGTTTAGCCTAACACTAACCTCTTCTACCCTAACACTAACCTATTCTACCCTCTTCTACCCTAACTCTAACCTCTTCTACCCTAACGTTAACCTCTTCTACCCTAACTCTAACCTCTTCTACCCTAACTCTAACCTCTTGTACCCTAAATGTAACCTCTTCTACCCTAACTCTAACCTCTTCTACCCTAACTCTAACCTCCTCTACCCTAACACTAACCTCTTCTACCCTAAATGTAACCTCTTCTACCCTAACTCTAACCTCTTCTACCCTAACTCTAACCTCTTTTACCCAACACTAACGTCTTCTACCCTAACTCTAACCTCTTCACCCTAACTCTAACCTCTTCTACCCTAAATGTAACCTCTTCTACCCTAACTCTAACCTCTTCTACCCTAACTCTAACCTCTTCTAAACTCTTCTACCCAACACTAACCTCTCCTACCCTAACTCTAACCTCTTCTAACCTCTTCTACCCAACACTAACCTCTTCTACCCTAACTCTAACCTCTTCTACCCTAACTCTAACCTCTTCTAACCTCTTCTACCCAACACTAACCTCTTCTACCCTAACTCTAACCTCTTCTACCCTAACTCTAACCTCTTCTACCCTAACTCTAACCTCTTCTACCCTAACTCTAACCTCTTCTACCCTAACTCTAACCTCTTCTACCCTAACTCTAACCTCTTCTACCCTAACTCTAACCTCTTCTACCCTAACTCTAACCTCTTCTACCCTACCGCTAACCTCTTCTACCCTAACTCTAACCTCTTCTAAACTCTTCTACCCAACACTAACCTCTTCTACCCTAACTCTAACCTCTGCTACCCTAACTCTAACCTCTTCTACCCTAACACTAACCACTTCTACCCTAATTTTAACCTCTTCTACCCTAACACTAACCACTTCTACCCTAATTTTAACCTCTTCTACCCTAACTCTAACCTCTTCTACCCTAACTCTAACCGCTTCTACCCTAACACTAACCACTTCTACCCTAATTTTAACCTCTTCTACCCTACCTCTAACCTCCTCTACCCAACACTAACCTCGTCTACCCTAACTCTAACCTCGTTTAGCCTAACTCTAACCTCTTCTACCCTAACACTAACCTATTCTACCCTCTTCTACCCTAACTCTAACCTCTTCTACCCTAACGTTAACCTCTTCTACCCTAACTCTAACCTCTTCTACCCTAACTCTAACATCCTCTACCCTAACTCTAACCTCTGCTACCCTAACTCTAACATCTTCTACCCTAACTCTAACCTCTTCTACCCTAACTCTAACCTCTGCTACCCTAACTCTAACCTCTTCTAACCTAACTCTAACCTCTTCTACCCTAACTCTAACATCTTCTACCCTAACACTAACCTCTTCTACCCTAACGCTAACCTCTTCTACCCTAACTCTAACCTATTCTTCCCTATTGTAACCTAGCTTCCTCTTCTACCCTGTCACGTTCCTGACCTGTTTTCTGTTTATTTTGTATGTGTTAGTCGGTCAGGGCGTGAGTTTGGGTGGGCAGTCTATGTTATGTGTTTCTATGTTGGTTAATGGGTGACCTGATATGGTTCTCAATTAGAGGCAGGTGGTTTACGTTTCCTCTGATTGAGAGCCATATTAAGGTAGGTGGTTTCACATTGTTTGTTGTGGGTTGTCTCCTGTGTCTGTGTCTATGTTGAGCCACACGGGACTGTTTCGGTTTGTTTGTCCGTTCGTTCGTTTTGTGTAGTCATTTTTCCTGTTCGTGCGTTCTTCGTTACATGTAAGTTCGTTTGTTCAGGTCTGTTGACTGCGTTTGTTATTTTGTAAATTCTCAAGTGTTGTTTCGTGTTCGTCTATCATTTAAATAAATTAATTATGTCAAATTACTACGCTGCAAATTGGTCCTCCGATCCTTCTCGCCTCTCCTCGTCCGAGGAGGAGGAATATGACGACTACCGTTACATACCCTAACTCTAACCTCTTCTACCCTAACTCTAACCTCTTCTACCCTAACTCTAACCTCTTCTAACCTAACACTAACCTCTTCTACCCTAACACTAACCTCTTCTACCCTAACTCTAACCTCTTCTACCCTAAAACTAACCTCTTCTAACCTCTGCTACCCTAACTCTAACCTCTTCTACCCTAACTCTAACATCCTCTACCCTAACACTAACCTCTTCTACCCTAACTCTAACCTCTTCTAACCTCTGCTACCCTAACTCTAACCTCTTCTACCCTAACTCTAACCTCTTCTACCCAACACTAACCTCTTCTAGCCTAACTCTAACCTCTTCTACCCTAACTCTAACATCTTCTACCCTAACTCTAACCTCTTCTACCCTAACTCTAACCTCTTCTACCCTAACACTAACCTCTTCTAACCTAACTCTAACCTCTTCTACCCTAACACTAACCTAGCTACCTTTTCCTAACAGTAAATAGTGATAAAAGCATGACATTAGTCACAGAGGTAGTACAGTTGATAGGGGGAATATACTGTAATATATACTGAATATACTGAATATACAGTAGTACCAGTTGTCAAACTGTTCTGAATTTAATTCAATTGATCTTTATTGTCCCGAATGTGCAATTCTTGTGCAGAATAAAATTAAAATAAATATACACACTTAAATGTTTTTAATTATTTTGTGTAAATTTAACAGAAATGAATGTGTTGTTGCAGTTGGGTCCCAACACGTCTTCTCTGCTGTTGGACGAGCTGCACCAGGAGGCCCAAGGGATGTACACCTGTCAGGCCGTCTACAACACTGACCTGGGAGCTGCAATCACCTTCTACTACACACAACTAGAGGTGGTAGAGGAGGAGGACTGAGGGAGGGGGAGAGGGGGAGAGGGAGAGAGGGGGGGGAGAGGGAGAGAGGGGCAGCGAGAGGGGGAGCGAGAGGGGGAGCGAGAGGGGGAGAGGGAGGGAGGGAGAGAGAGAGAGAGAGAGAGAGAGAGAGAGAGAGAGAGAGAGAGAGAGAGAGAGAGAGAGAGAGAGAGAGAGAGAGAGAGAGAGAGAGAGAGAGAGAGAGAGAGAGAGAGAGAGAGAGAGAGAGAGAGAGAGAGAGAGAGAGGGGGAGAGAGAGAGAGAGAGAGGGGGAGAGAGAGAGAGAGAGAGAGAGAGAGAGAGAGAGAGAGAGAGAGAGAGAGAGAGAGAGAGAGAGAGAGAGAGAGAGAGAGAGAGAGAGAGAGAGAGATTGAACTTTGAACAGGGTGTTACTGTAGTGAGTTCAGCACTTTAATCAATACAATGACTGCTGTGTGTGTGTGTTTTCAACCTAACTGTTGACAAGGTGAGGTCTTGACTCCATGCTTCTAACCTACCTGTGATTTGACATGATGACGTGTGTTTGAATCATAACAGACCGCCAGGATTGTTAATGTTTTTATCTCATCTCTCTGGTCCGGTCGAGGCCTTTGACGCAGGCCTGAGTTTTTATGTGATCGTTTCTAATATTACAGCCAATGAGCATATTGTTGTTGTAGAACTACTCTGTTATACAATCTTGTGTGTGTGTGTGTGTGTGTGTGTGTGTGTGTGTGTGTGTGTGTGTGTGTGTGCGTGTGTGCGTGTGTGTTACGGAGTGGATTTCAGTCTTCGCCCATCATTATCTCTCTGGCTGAAATGACAGACTGCCCTATTGTGACGTATCCAGAACATTCTGAAAGATCTCTAAATTGCAACGGGGCTAATTGCCCTGCGGGCGACTGCATGTCTCCATTCCTGAATATAATCCCGAGAAGGACCTCTGCTCTCTTTCAGATGACTGACAAACTGGCGGCAGGAAGTGTTACTCAAAAGACAAAATGCTTTCTTAACTAACCAGGTGACAGACTAACAACATGAATGGTTGGCACTGCTGAGCACCATAACTCATCTCAGAGTTCAGGGGTTGTTAGAGAGGGCAGGAGAAACAACAAGATGGCAGCCTGTGTAGACACCGGCAACGGAGTGACAAAGGAGACAGGAGAGAACCAGCGATGATTGTTCCTGGTTGTTTACCAGGTCGTTATTGTGAAGGAAAATGTGTTCCCAATGACGACAATAAAGGTTTAAATACGCTTTGATCTCAATTACCTAACTAAATAAAAGGTTTAACTAAGGTTTGCTATGCCCAGTGAAAGCGAGATAAGCACCCCCCCCCCTCCCCCAATGACATCAGGGGGTCCAACCTGCTTCTCATCAATAGACTGATTACAGACATGGGGTTACTACGGTGATGAGGGGGATGATGTGATGAGGGTGATCCGGGTGATGATGTGATGAGGGTAAAGATGTGATGAGGGTGATGATGTGATGAGGATGATGAGGGTGATGATGTGATGATGTGAGGAGGGTGATGAGGATAATGAGGGTAATGATGTGAGGAGGGTAATGAGGGTGATGCCGTAATGATGTGATGAGGGTGATGAGGGTGATGAGGGTCATGATGTGATGATGGTGATGAGGGTGATGTGATGAGGGTGAGGAGGGTGATGAGGATGATGAGGGTAATGATGTGATGAGGATGATGATGTGATGAGGGTAAAGATGTGATGAGGGTGATGAGGATGATGAGGGTCATGATGTGATGATGGTGATGAGGGTGATGTGATGAGGATGATGAGGG
>NC_092107.1:51559435-51564435 GCF_045679555.1 Salvelinus alpinus | reverse complement strand
CCAGATCACAGACCAGTTTACTGTGTAGACCAGATCACAGACCAGTTTACTGTGTAGGACCAGATCACATACCAGTTTACTGTGTAGGACCAGATCACAGACCAGTTTACTGTGTAGGACCAGATCACAGACCAGTTTACTGTGTAGGACCAGATCACAGACCAGTTTACTGTGTAGGACCAGATCACAGACCAGTTTACTCTGTAGACCAGATCACAGACCAGTTTACTGTGTAGGACCAGATCACAGACCAGTTTACTGTGTAGGACCAGATCACAGACCAGTTTACTGTGTAGACCAGATCACAGACCAGTTTACTGTGTAGATCAGACCAGTTTACTGTGAAGACCAGATCACAGACCAGTTTACTGTGTAGGACCAGATCACACATCAGGAAGTGATGAGATAATATTTCAACTCCTTCCCCCATTGACCTTCCTCCTTTTATCTCTAGATTTCAGTGTCTTTGTAAACGCAGGTCGTCTGTGACCAGTTGAATCTTTGATATGTACATGTCTGGTCTGTACGGTCTGCAGGGTCTGTATGGTCTGTAGGGTCTGTAGGGTCTGTACGGTCTGTACGGTCTGCAGGGCCTGCACGGCAGGAAGAGATGCAAGCTGAACTAAATACATTATTGAATTCGATTTTCATAATAGCAAGCCACTGTAGGACGACTGATGGTTTGGTTAGCTAAGTTAGCAAGTCTGTTTGTTTGGTTACCCAAGCAACTACTGTCGCTATAGTGAACTTTGGAG
This sequence comes from Salvelinus alpinus, assembly GCF_045679555.1. Taxonomy (NCBI): domain Eukaryota; kingdom Metazoa; phylum Chordata; class Actinopteri; order Salmoniformes; family Salmonidae; genus Salvelinus; species Salvelinus alpinus. Next base: position 51,563,680 of record NC_092107.1, on the reverse strand, counting down.
CTAACCAACAGAACAGACCCTCACAATGTTTACAGGTTTGGACTAGGGCCAGTTGGCCTCACCAGGTCCCAGTCATAACCTGGATATGAGGAGAAAACACTCCTCACACCTGGTCATAACCTGGATATATGGAGGGAACACTCCTCACACCTGGTCATAACCTGGATATTTGGAGGGAACACTCCTCACACCTGGTCATAACCTGGATATGTGGAGGGAACACTCCTCACACCTGGTCATAACCTGGATATATGGAGGGAACACTCCTCACACCTGGTCATAACCTGGATATGTGGAGGGAACACTCCTCACACCTGGTCATAACCTGGATATATGGAGGGAACACTCATATCACCTGGTTATAACCTGGATATATGGAGGGAACACTCATATCACCTGGTTATAACCTGGATATATAGAGGGAACACTCATATCACCTGGTTATAACCTGGATATATGGAGGGAACACTCCTCACACCTGGTTATAACCTGGATATGTGGAGGGAACACTCCTCACACCTGGTCATAACCTGGATATATGGAGGGAACACTCCTCACACCTGGTTATAACCTGGATATGTGGAGGGAACACTCCTCACACCTGGTCATAACCTGGATATATGGAGGGAACACTCCTCACACCTGGTCATAACCTGGATATATGGAGGGAACACTCATATCACCTGGTTATAACCTGGATATATGGAGGGAACACTCCTCACACCTGGTCATAACCTGGATATATGGAGGGAACACTCCTCACACCTGGTCATAACCTGGATATATGGAGGGAACACTCCTCACACCTGGTCATAACCTGGATATATGGAGGGAACACTCCTCACACCTGGTTATAACCTGGATATGTGGAGGGAACACTCCTCACACCTGGTCATAACCTGGATATATGGAGGGAACACTCCTCACACCTGGTCATAACCTGGATATGTGGAGGGAACACTCCTATCACCTGGTCATAACCTGGATATGTGGTGGGAACACTCCTCACACCTGGTCATAACCTGGATATGTGGAGGGAACACTCCTCACACCTGGTCATAACCTGGATATAAGGAAGGAACACTCCTCACACCTGGTCATTACCTGGATATAAGGAAGGAACACTCCTCACACCTGGTCATTACCTGGATATAAGGAAGGAACACTCCTCACACCTGGTCATTACCTGGATATAAGGAAGGAACACTCCTCACACCTGGTCATTCTATCAGATCCTCGCTGGCTGACACGCGTACAGCCGTTGTGTTGTTGGTATCGGAGGTGAAACTTCGTTAAATCTGTCAAATCCGCGATCGGCTCCCAGCACTATACCTAAAGCGAACATTGCCATTGCCACATTAAGAGATATCCCATGATGCATTTGTAACAGTTTAACTTTAGTCCGCCACTCGCCCCGACCCGGGCGCGAACCAGGGACCCTCTGCACACATCAACAACTGTCACCCACGAAGCATCGTTACCCATCGCTCCACAAAAGCCGCGGCCCTTGCAGAGCAAGGGGAACCACTACTTCAAGGTCTCATAGCGAGTGACGTCACCGATTGAAACGCTATTAGCGCGCACCACCGCTAACTAGCTAGCCATTTCACATCGGTTACACATTGTTTACAAATTACACCGTTAGGCTGATATAAAATCCTCATCATGAGCGTCATTATTTCTATACAGGCTCCACTTTCTCCTTCTGACCTTCTAGCGTCAGTGGGATGAGTGTGGCTTCATGACAATGACCACAAGAGAGGTTTCTCACTGATTTGATTTCACAGAGCTGACGTAGTTCCACCTCAGAGACACTGCAAACACATCAGATATGCGGGTTGCGGGTTAACGCCGGGTAATCTGATTGAATCTAGGCCTACGTTGTATTTTGTCCTGGTCTTGCAGGATAAACTCCTGGCCCCTTAGTTGTGAGTGTTTCTATGTGAACCAACCAGTCGTTCATATTACACTCTAACAGAGGGAGGAAGGTGGCGAAAGAAAATGACAGTAGAATATTTTACTCTTCAAATCTCTTCTCTTTATATTATTAGAAAACTTTACACGTACAATGTCTAAACTACACACCGCGTGGCGGAACACAGAACGACAAATAAAACAACCAAAAAATAAAGAATATTTCTCATCCAAAAAAGCATAAATAATATAAAAGACAAACTTTTTTTGTTCTTAAAGGTCCAACGCAGCCATTTTTATCTCAATTTTAAATGATTTCTGGGTAACAATTAAGTAACTTACTGTGATTTCATTCAATTAAAATGGTCAAAAACAAAACTAAAAATAGCTTCTTAGCAAAGAGTCATTTCTCAAGCAAGAGTTTTGGTAGGACTGTCTGGGAGTGGTCTGAATGGGGAGGGGAAAACTGAACTCTAGCTGTTATTGGCTGAGAGGTTTGGAACTCTCTTACTTATTGGTCTAACTAATTTACCAACTGGTGATGTCACCAGAAAGGCCAAAGCTCCATCCCACCAAAACAGGCTGTACATTTCAGGCAGTCTTTCCGAACAGCTCTTACACTAAAATAGCATTATCATCATTTTCATAATTTCAGAGTACGAATCCAACCTCAGTGTAGAAATATTTATAAAACACAGGAAAATAAATCACGTTTTTGACTGCACTGGGCCTTTAAAACAGATATGAAATAATATTTTACTACTACAAAAAATAAATAAGTAATCTAAAGAGTTTTAGTTCGTTTGTTTTAGGAGTCCTCCCTCCCTCTCTTCGTCGGGTGGAGTTTCAGTTCTGAGTCTCCTCCTCCTCCTCATCCTCCTCCACAGTCTCTCCATTTCATCCCTCCATTTGGTTGTCCTCTCTCTTTCTCCATCCATCATCCTCTCTCTCTTTCCCATGCCGTCCATTCCTCTGTCCCAGCTGTATTCCAGTCAGGTTAATGACCTTTTTCACCGTGTCACGTACAGTCTCTGACCGTGAACATACTGGGTCTTTAATCCAACGTCTGTCTGTTCCTTCTCCTCTCTGGTTCTCTCTGGTTGTCCGCCTCTCCCTTGTCTCCTCTGTACCCCAGGCGGGAGGGTTGTGTGTGGGCTGTGTTCAGACCTCCTGGGAGGTAGGCTGGATCAGGTCTGCCTGCAAGGCCAGAGTCAGGCTGTCTGTAGAGATCCAAACTGGTTTCTCCTTTAGGTCTAGGTGACACAGGCTCTCCCAACACACTGCCAAGGCCTCAGAGTCCACACACACCACAGGCTCATCATCGGCTAAAGAGAAGAGAAAGGGTTAAAGTCACTAGTTTAACCACACACACACACACACAACAGATCACGTGTCACTCATCATCCACACACACACACACACACACACACACACACACACACACACACACACACACACACACACACACACACACACACACACACACACACACACACACACACACACACACACACACACACACACACACACACACACACACACACACACACACACACACACAAACCCCACCTGTGTAGTCGTCTCCAGAGCAGTGTTGGTGGTGGTGGTCCCCCAGAGTACAGCAGGAGGTTTGGGACTGAGATGAGTCCTCCTCCTCCGGGTCCTGGTCCCCGTGCTCCCCAGACTCTGTGTCTCTCTCCCCAGACAGGAGGCCCAGGCAGTGAGGAGAGACCTGGCCCAGAGGAACCATCTCCAGCCCTCCATCCTGCTGCTGGCACGATGCCATGCGATGCATTAGGGGCAGAGAACCATCGCCACCACTAGAGAATGTTCCGTTGGTCTTCATGTAACATCTGCCCTCCGAGAGACAGAGAGAGAGAGAGAGAGAGACAGAGAGAGAGAGAGAGAGAGAGAGAGAGAGAGAGAGAGAGAGAGAGAGAGAGAGACAGAGAGAGACAGAGAGAGAGGGGAGAGAGAGAGAGAGGGGGAGAGAGAGAGACAGAGAGACAGAGAGAGAGAGAGAGAGAGAGAGAGAGAGAGAGAGAGAGAGAGAGAGAGAGAGAGAGAGAGAGAGAGAGAGAGAGAGAGAGAGAGAGAGAGAGAGAGAGAGAGAGAGAGAGAGAGAGAGAGAGAGAGAGAGAGAGAGAGGGGGGAGGGGGAGAGAAATCGAAACAACATGAGACGTTTATTTTCAGAATGGACAAACAGGGACATAATGCTGCAGAGTGCTGTTCTGTTACCAACCTACCAGCTCTTAACGGTCGACCCCATCCGGCCTTAGTAACACTGAGTGCTGTTCTGTTGCCAACCTACCAGCTCTTAACGGTCGAC
>NC_092107.1:51536935-51556935 GCF_045679555.1 Salvelinus alpinus | reverse complement strand
GAAGAGGAGAGAAGAGAAGAGGAAAGGAGAGGAGAGGAGAGAAGAGAAAAGGAGAGGAGGGGAGAGGATAGGAAAGGAGAGGAGAGGAGAGGAAAGGAAAGGAGAGGAAAGGAGAGGAGAGGAAAGGAGAGAAGACGAGAGGAGAGGAGAGGAGAGGAGAGAAGAGGAAAGGAGAGGAGGGGAGAGGAGAGGAGAGAAGAGGAAAGGAGAGGAGGGGAGAGGAGAGGAGAGAAGAGGAAAGGAGAGGAGGGGAGAGGAGAGGAGAGGGAAATGTACTGTATGTGAAGTGTGAATATGTAACAGACTGAAGCAGCAGCTAAACCAATAATAACCTAAGAAGCTCTGGTTGGTTCTCTCATTACCTGTTGTTGTTGCAGAAGTTCTGGCAACTCATACAGTCAGACGGGTCAGTCTGGGGCAAGGCTGTGTACACACCTTCACCCTGGAACACACAGAGACAAGAGAGATGTTGCTCTAACCGCTCTCTATATGGGTCTGTCTGTCTGTCTGTCTGTCTGTCTGTCTGTCTGTCTGTCTGTCTGTCTGTCTGTCTGTCTGTCTGTCTGTCTGTCTGTCTGTCTGTCTGTCTGTCTGTCTGTCTGTCTGTCTGTCTGTCTGTCTGTCTGTCTGTCTGTCTGTCTGTCTGTCTGTCTGTCTGTCTGTCTGTCTGTGTATACGTGAGAGAAAGTGCTACCTGTGTGTGTCTGTGTGTGTGTGTGTGCGTGTCTGCATGCTAACTCACATTGTGGTGGTGAGGGACAGGGTGCTCATACTCCACAGTGCTGTGTGGTAAGGAGGCATCGTGGCTGTGTGGTGGGTACCCCAGCCCAGCAGACCCATTACGCAGCGCCAGGCCGTTAGGCAGCTTGTGGTGCAGGTGGTGGCAGCCCTGGGGTAGACCGCTGTGCCCGTAGCCCCCGTGGACGCCACCGTTGATCCGGCTGCTACCAGGCAGGCTGGTGTACTCTAGAACATGGCCGTTCATCTCTGCAGGCTGGTAGAGGTAGCCTGGGGGGTCGTACTCTGGAGGGAGGGAGGGCGGGCGGGCAGGAGGGAGAGAGAGAGAGAGAGAGAGTGAGAGAGGGCGGGAGAGGGTAGAGAGAGGGCGGGAGGGAGAGAGAGGGAGAGAGAGAGAGGGCGGGAGGGAGAGGGAGAGAGAGATGGAGAGAAAGGGAGAGAGATAGGGAGAGAGAGAGAGAGAGAGAGAGGGAGAGAGGGAGAGAGAGGGAGGGAGGGCGGGAGGGAGGGAGAGGGGGAGGGAGGGAGGGAGGGAGGGAGGGGGAGAGGGAGAGGGAGAGGGAGAGGGAGGGAGCAGACACAGACAAAGAGCGAAAGAAATGGAAAAGACCGTTAGAAAAAGTAAGCCCCGAGCCAACAGCTCCTACTAGCTGCCAGAAGCTGCCACCATCTTGGCCTGTGATAATAATATTACATATGGAGGAGTGGAACTAGCAGTGAATGACCACCGAGATATTGTTTTTATACATCAATGAGTTTAAATTCAACCTCAATTTCACCCCTGGCCATATGGTTGTTGTCCTGCCAGTCTCTTGGGCTGCCAGTGCTAATACGACCATCTGGATACTGTGTGGACAGTTACTCTGTCTGTCTGTCTGTCTGTCTGTCTGTCTGTCTGTCTGTCTGTCTGTCTGTCTGTCTGTCTGTCTGTCTGTCTGTCTGTCTGTCTGTCTGTCTGTCTGTCTGTCTGTCTGTCTGTCTGTCTGTCTGTCTCTCTCTGTCTGTCTGTCTGTCTGTCTGTCTGTCTGTCTGTCTGTCTGTCTGTCTGTCTGTCTGTCTCTGTCTGTCTGTCTGTCTGTCTGTCTGTCTCTGTCTGTCTGTCTGTCTGTCTGTCTGTCTGTCTGTCTGTCTGTCTGTCTGTCTGTCTCTAACCCCTAGGGTCTAGGGGTTAGGGTCTAGGGGTTAGGGTACAGGGGTTAGGGTACAGGGGTTAGGGTACAGGGGTTAGGGTACAGGGGTTAGGGTCTAGGGGTTAGGGTACAGGGGTTAGGGTACAGGGGTTAGGGTACAGGGGTTAGGGTACAGGGGTTAGAGTCTAGGTGTTAGGGTATAGGGGTTAGGGTCTAGGGGTTAGAGTCTAGGGGTTAGAGTCTAGGGGTTAGGGTCTAGGGGTTAGGGTCTAGGGGTTAGAGTCTAGGGGTTAGAGTCTAGGGGTTAGAGTCTAGGGGTTAGGGTCTAGGGGTTAGGGTCTAGGGGTTAGGGTATAGGGGTTAGAGTCTAGGGGTTAGAGTCTAGGGGTTAGAGTCTAGGGGTTAGAGTCTAGGGGTTAGGGTCTAGGGGTTAGGGTCTAGGGGTTAGGGTATAGGGGTTAGAGTCTAGGGGTTAGAGTCTAGGGGTTAGGGTCTAGGGGTTAGGGTCTAGGGGTTAGGGTATAGGGGTTAGGGGTTAGAGTCTAGGGGTTAGGGTCTAGGGGTTAGGGGTTAGAGTCTAGGGGTTAGGGTCTAGGGGTTAGGGGTTAGAGTCTAGGGGTTAGGGTCTAGGGGTTAGGGTACAGGGGGTTAGAGTCTAGGGGTTAGGGTCTAGGGGTTAGGGTTCTCACTGTGCATGGTATTCTGCTGCCGGTTCCTCCACAGACACATGGTGATGAAGACGAGTAGGATGAGGACCATGACCCCTAGAACACAGCCCACGATCAGGTACAGCAGGCCCCCGGGTGGGGTGGGGGTGTCTGGGGGGTAGGGTCCCGGTGGGGTGATGGGGTGCTGGCTGGGGACCCCTGGGGGCTGGCGCGCTGTGTGGGGGGAGGAGGGTTAGGTTACTGATCCCTCTCTCAATAGTCTTCTCTCAACTAGTACTAGTAAACAGTGTGAAACACAGCAGTCTTCTCTCAACTAGTACTAGTAAACAGTGTGAAACCCAGCAGTCTTCTCTCAACTAGTACTAGTAAACAGTGTGAAACCCAGCAGTCTTCTCTCAACTAGTACTAGTAAACAGTGTGAAACCCAGCAGTCTTCTCTCAACTAGTACTAGTAAACAGTGTGAAACCCAGCAGCACATTTCTATACATTGTTACATTGTGTTCTATAAAACACTCATATTGTTACATTGTGTTCTATAAAACACTCATATTGTTACATTGTGTTCTATAAAACACTCATATTGTTACATTGTGTCCTATAAAACACTCATATTGTTACATTGTGTCCTATAAAACACTCATATTGTTACATTGTGTTCTATAAAATACTCATATTGTTACATTGTGTCCTATAAAACACTCATATTGTTACATTGTGTTCTATAAAACACTCATTTTGTTACATTGTGTCCTATAAAACACTCATATTGTTACATTGTGTTCTATAAAACACTCATATTGTTACATTGTGTTCTATAAAACACTCATATTGTTACATTGTGTTCTATAAAACACTCATATTGTTACATTGTGTTCTATAAAACACTCATATTGTTACATTGTGTTCTATAAGACACTCACATTGTTACATTGTGTCCTATAAAACACTCATATTGTTACATTGTGTTCTATAAAACACTCATATTGTTACATTGTGTCCTATAAAACACTCATATTGTTACATTGTGTTCTATAAAACACTCATATTGTTACATTGTGTTCTATAAAACACTCATATTGTTACATTGTGTCCTATAAAACACTCATATTGTTACATTGTGTTCTATAAAACACTCATATTGTTACATTGTGTTCTATAAAACACTCATATTGTTACATTGTGTTCTATAAAACACTCATATTGTTACATTGTGTCCTATAAAACACTCATATTGTTACATTGTGTCCTATAAAACACTCATATTGTGTCCTATAAGACACTCACATTGTGTCCTATAAAACACTCATATTGTGTCCTATAAGACACTCATATTGTTACATTGTGTTCTATAAAACACTCATATTGTTACATTGTGTCCTATAAAACACTCATATTGTGTCCTATAAAACACTCATTTTGTTACATTGTGTTCTATAAAACACTCATATTGTTACATTGTGTTCTATAAAACACGCATATTGTTACATTGTGTTCTATAAAACACTCATATTGTTACATTGTGTTCTATAAAACACTCATATTGTTACATTGTGTTCTATAAAACACTCATATTGTTACATTGTGTTCTATAAACACTCATATTGTTACATTGTGTTCTATAAAACACTCATATTGTTACATTGTGTTCTATAAAACACTCACATTGTTACATTGTGTTCTATAAAACACTCATATTGTTACATTGTGTTCTATAAAACACTCATATTGTTACATTGTGTTCTATAAAACACTCATATTGTTACATTGTGTTCTATAAAACACTCATATTGTTACATTGTGTTCTATAAAACACTCATATTGTTACATTGTGTTCTATAAAACACTCACATTGTTACATTGTGTTCTATAAAACACTCATATTGTTACATTGTGTTCTATAAAACACTCACATTGTTACATTGTGTTCTATAAAACACTCATATTGTTACATTGTGTCCTATAAAACACTCATATTGTTACATTGTGTTCTATAAAACACTCATATTGTTACATTGTGTTCTATAAAACACTCATATTGTTACATTGTGTTCTATAAAACACTCATTTTGTTACATTGTGTTCTATAAAACACGCATATTGTTACATTGTGTTCTATAAAACACTCATATTGTTACATTGTGTTCTATAAAACACTCACATTGTTACATTGTGTTCTATAAAACACTCATATTGTTACATTGTGTTCTATAAAACACTCACATTGTTACATTGTGTCCTATAAAACACTCACATTGTTACATTGTGTCCTATAAAACACTCATATTGTTACATTGTGTTCTATAAAACACTCATATTGTTACATTGTGTTCTATAAAACACTCATATTGTTACATTGTGTCCTATAAAACACTCATATTGTTACATTGTGTCATATAAAACACTCATATTGTTACATTGTGTTCTATAAAACACTCATATTGTTACATTGTGTCCTATAAAACACTCATATTGTTACATTGTGTTCTATAAAACACTCATATTGTTACATTGTGTTCTATAAAACACTCACATTGTTACATTGTGTTCTATAAAACACTCATATTGTTACATTGTGTTCTATAAAACACTCATATTGTTACATTGTGTTCTATAAAACACTCACATTGTTACATTGTGTCCTATAAAACACTCATATTGTTACATTGTGTTCTATAAAACACTCATATTGTTACATTGTGTTCTATAAAACACTCACATTGTTACATTGTGTTCTATAAAACACTCATATTGTTACATTGTGTCCTATAAAACACTCATATTGTTACATTGTGTCATATAAAACACTCATATTGTTACATTGTGTTCTATAAAACACTCATATTGTTACATTGTGTTCTATAAACACTCATATTGTTACATTGTGTTCTATAAAACACTCATATTGTTACATTGTGTTCTATAAAACACTCACATTGTTACATTGTGTTCTATAAACACTCATATTGTTACATTGTGTTCTATAAAACACTCATATTGTTACATTGTGTTCTATAAAACACTCATATTGTTACATTGTGTCCTATAAAACACTCATATTGTTACATTGTGTTCTATAAAACACTCATATTGTTACATTGTGTTCTATAAAACACTCACATTGTTACATTGTGTTCTATAAAACACTCATATTGTTACATTGTGTTCTATAAGACACTCATATTGTTACATTGTGTCCTATAAAACACTCATATTGTTACATTGTGTTCTATAAAACACTCATATTGTTACATTGTGTCCTATAAAACACTCATATTGTTACATTGTGTCCTATAAAACACTCATATTGTGTCCTATAAAACACTCATATTGTTACATTGTGTTCTATAAAACACTCATATTGTTACATTGTGTTCTATAAAACACTCATATTGTTACATTGTGTCCTATAAAACACTCATATTGTTACATTGTGTTCTATAAAACACTCATATTGTTACATTGTGTTCTATAAAACACTCATATTGTTACATTGTGTTCTATAAAACACTCATATTGTTACATTGTGTCCTATAAAACACTCATATTGTTACATTGTGTCCTATAAAACACTCATATTGTGTCCTATAAGACACTCACATTGTGTCCTATAAAACACTCATATTGTGTCCTATAAGACACTCATATTGTTACATTGTGTTCTATAAAACACTCATATTGTTACATTGTGTCCTATAAAACACTCATATTGTGTCCTATAAAACACTCATTTTGTTACATTGTGTTCTATAAAACACTCATATTGTTACATTGTGTTCTATAAAACACGCATATTGTTACATTGTGTTCTATAAAACACTCATATTGTTACATTGTGTTCTATAAAACACTCATATTGTTACATTGTGTTCTATAAAACACTCATATTGTTACATTGTGTTCTATAAACACTCATATTGTTACATTGTGTTCTATAAAACACTCATATTGTTACATTGTGTTCTATAAAACACTCACATTGTTACATTGTGTTCTATAAAACACTCATATTGTTACATTGTGTTCTATAAAACACTCATATTGTTACATTGTGTTCTATAAAACACTCATATTGTTACATTGTGTTCTATAAAACACTCATATTGTTACATTGTGTTCTATAAAACACTCATATTGTTACATTGTGTTCTATAAAACACTCACATTGTTACATTGTGTTCTATAAAACACTCATATTGTTACATTGTGTTCTATAAAACACTCACATTGTTACATTGTGTTCTATAAAACACTCATATTGTTACATTGTGTCCTATAAAACACTCATATTGTTACATTGTGTTCTATAAAACACTCATATTGTTACATTGTGTTCTATAAAACACTCATATTGTTACATTGTGTTCTATAAAACACTCATTTTGTTACATTGTGTTCTATAAAACACGCATATTGTTACATTGTGTTCTATAAAACACTCATATTGTTACATTGTGTTCTATAAAACACTCACATTGTTACATTGTGTTCTATAAAACACTCATATTGTTACATTGTGTTCTATAAAACACTCACATTGTTACATTGTGTCCTATAAAACACTCACATTGTTACATTGTGTCCTATAAAACACTCATATTGTTACATTGTGTTCTATAAAACACTCATATTGTTACATTGTGTTCTATAAAACACTCATATTGTTACATTGTGTCCTATAAAACACTCATATTGTTACATTGTGTCATATAAAACACTCATATTGTTACATTGTGTTCTATAAAACACTCATATTGTTACATTGTGTCCTATAAAACACTCATATTGTTACATTGTGTTCTATAAAACACTCATATTGTTACATTGTGTTCTATAAAACACTCACATTGTTACATTGTGTTCTATAAAACACTCATATTGTTACATTGTGTTCTATAAAACACTCATATTGTTACATTGTGTTCTATAAAACACTCACATTGTTACATTGTGTCCTATAAAACACTCATATTGTTACATTGTGTTCTATAAAACACTCATATTGTTACATTGTGTTCTATAAAACACTCACATTGTTACATTGTGTTCTATAAAACACTCATATTGTTACATTGTGTCCTATAAAACACTCATATTGTTACATTGTGTCATATAAAACACTCATATTGTTACATTGTGTTCTATAAAACACTCATATTGTTACATTGTGTTCTATAAACACTCATATTGTTACATTGTGTTCTATAAAACACTCATATTGTTACATTGTGTTCTATAAAACACTCACATTGTTACATTGTGTTCTATAAACACTCATATTGTTACATTGTGTTCTATAAAACACTCATATTGTTACATTGTGTTCTATAAAACACTCATATTGTTACATTGTGTCCTATAAAACACTCATATTGTTACATTGTGTTCTATAAAACACTCATATTGTTACATTGTGTTCTATAAAACACTCACATTGTTACATTGTGTTCTATAAAACACTCATATTGTTACATTGTGTTCTATAAGACACTCATATTGTTACATTGTGTCCTATAAAACACTCATATTGTTACATTGTGTTCTATAAAACACTCATATTGTTACATTGTGTCCTATAAAACACTCATATTGTTACATTGTGTCCTATAAAACACTCATATTGTGTCCTATAAAACACTCATATTGTTACATTGTGTTCTATAAAACACTCATATTGTTACATTGTGTTCTATAAAGCACTCATATTGTTACATTGTGTCCTATAAAACACTCATATTGTTACATTGTGTCCTATAAAACACTCATATTGTGTCCTATAAAACACTCATATTGTTACATTGTGTTCTATAAAACACTCATATTGTGTCCTATAAAACACTCATATTGTTACATTGTGTTCTATAAAACACTCATATTGTTACATTGTGTTCTATAAAACACTCATATTGTGTCCTATAAAACACTCATATTGTTACATTGTGTTCTATAAAACACTCATATTGTGTCCTATAAAACACTCATATTGTTACATTGTGTCCTATAAAACACTCATATTGTTACATTGTGTTCTATAAAACACTCATATTGTTACATTGTGTTCTATAAAACACTCATATTGTTACATTGTGTTCTATAAAACACTCACATTGTTACATTGTGTTCTATAAAACACTCATATTGTTACATTGTGTTCTATAAAACACTCATATTGTTACATTGTGTTCTATAAAACACTCACATTGTTACATTGTGTTCTATAAAACACTCATATTGTTACATTGTGTTCTATAAAACACTCACATTGTTACATTGTGTTCTATAAAACACTCATATTGTTACATTGTGTTCTATAAAACACTCACATTGTTACATTGTGTTCTATAAAACACTCATATTGTTACATTGTGTTCTATAAAACACTCACATTGTTACATTGTGTTCTATAAAACACTCATATTGTTACATTGTGTTCTATAAAACACTCACATTGTTACATTGTGTTCTATAAAACACTCATATTGTTACATTGTGTTCTATAAAACACTCATATTGTTACATTGTGTCCTATAAAACACTCACATTGTTACATTGTGTCCTATAAAACACTCATATTGTTACATTGTGTTCTATAAAACACTCATATTGTTACATTGTGTCCTATAAAACACTCATATTGTTACATTGTGTTCTATAAAACACTCACATTGTTACATTGTGTTCTATAAAACACTCACATTGTTACATTGTGTTCTATAAAACACTCATATTGTTACATTGTGTCCTATAAAACACTCATATTGTTACATTGTGTTCTATAAAACACTCATATTGTTACATTGTGTCCTATAAAACACTCATATTGTTACATTGTGTCCTATAAAACACTCATATTGTTACATTGTGTTCTATAAAACACTCATATTGTTACATTGTGTTCTATAAAACACTCATATTGTTACATTGTGTCCTATAAAACACTCATATTGTTACATTGTGTCATATAAAACACTCATATTGTTACATTGTGTTCTATAAAACACTCATATTGTTACATTGTGTCCTATAAAACACTCATATTGTTACATTGTGTTCTATAAAACACTCATATTGTTACATTGTGTTCTATAAAACACTCACATTGTTACATTGTGTTCTATAAAACACTCATATTGTTACATTGTGTTCTATAAAACACTCATATTGTTACATTGTGTTCTATAAAACACTCACATTGTTACATTGTGTCCTATAAAACACTCATATTGTTACATTGTGTTCTATAAAACACTCATATTGTTACATTGTGTTCTATAAAACACTCAAATTGTTACATTGTGTTCTATAAAACACTCATATTGTTACATTGTGTCCTATAAAACACTCATATTGTTACATTGTGTCATATAAAACACTCATATTGTTACATTGTGTTCTATAAAACACTCATATTGTTACATTGTGTTCTATAAACACTCATATTGTTACATTGTGTTCTATAAAACACTCATATTGTTACATTGTGTTCTATAAAACACTCATATTGTTACATTGTGTCCTATAAAACACTCATATTGTTACATTGTGTTCTATAAAACACTCATATTGTTACATTGTGTTCTATAAGACACTCATATTGTTACATTGTGTTCTATAAAACACTCACATTGTTACATTGTGTTCTATAAAACACTCATATTGTTACATTGTGTCCTATAAAACACTCATATTGTTACATTGTGTTCTATAAAACACTCACATTGTTACATTGTGTTCTATAAAACACTCACATTGTTACATTGTGTTCTATAAAACACTCATATTGTTACATTGTGTCCTATAAAACACTCATATTGTTACATTGTGTTCTATAAAACACTCACATTGTTACATTGTGTTCTATAAAACACTCATATTGTTACATTGTGTCCTATAAAACACTCATATTGTTACATTGTGTTCTATAAAACACTCATATTGTTACATTGTGTCCTATAAAACACTCATATTGTTACATTGTGTCCTATAAAACACTCATATTGTTACATTGTGTTCTATAAAACACTCATATTGTTACATTGTGTTCTATAAAACACTCATATTGTTACATTGTGTCCTATAAAACACTCATATTGTTACATTGTGTCATATAAAACACTCATATTGTTACATTGTGTTCTATAAAACACTCATATTGTTACATTGTGTCCTATAAAACACTCATATTGTTACATTGTGTTCTATAAAACACTCATATTGTTACATTGTGTTCTATAAAACACTCACATTGTTACATTGTGTTCTATAAAACACTCATATTGTTACATTGTGTTCTATAAAACACTCATATTGTTACATTGTGTTCTATAAAACACTCACATTGTTACATTGTGTCCTATAAAACACTCATATTGTTACATTGTGTTCTATAAAACACTCATATTGTTACATTGTGTTCTATAAAACACTCAAATTGTTACATTGTGTTCTATAAAACACTCATATTGTTACATTGTGTCCTATAAAACACTCATATTGTTACATTGTGTCATATAAAACACTCATATTGTTACATTGTGTTCTATAAAACACTCATATTGTTACATTGTGTTCTATAAACACTCATATTGTTACATTGTGTTCTATAAAACACTCATATTGTTACATTGTGTTCTATAAAACACTCACATTGTTACATTGTGTTCTATAAACACTCATATTGTTACATTGTGTTCTATAAAACACTCATATTGTTACATTGTGTTCTATAAAACACTCATATTGTTACATTGTGTCCTATAAAACACTCATATTGTTACATTGTGTTCTATAAAACACTCATATTGTTACATTGTGTTCTATAAAACACTCACATTGTTACATTGTGTTCTATAAAACACTCATATTGTTACATTGTGTTCTATAAGACACTCATATTGTTACATTGTGTCCTATAAAACACTCATATTGTTACATTGTGTTCTATAAAACACTCATATTGTTACATTGTGTCCTATAAAACACTCATATTGTTACATTGTGTCCTATAAAACACTCATATTGTGTCCTATAAAACACTCATATTGTTACATTGTGTTCTATAAAACACTCATATTGTTACATTGTGTTCTATAAAGCACTCATATTGTTACATTGTGTCCTATAAAACACTCATATTGTTACATTGTGTCCTATAAAACACTCATATTGTGTCCTATAAAACACTCATATTGTTACATTGTGTTCTATAAAACACTCATATTGTGTTCTATAAAACACTCATATTGTTACATTGTGTTCTATAAAACACTCATATTGTTACATTGTGTTCTATAAAACACTCATATTGTGTCCTATAAAACACTCATATTGTTACATTGTGTTCTATAAAACACTCATATTGTGTCCTATAAAACACTCATATTGTTACATTGTGTCCTATAAAACACTCATATTGTTACATTGTGTTCTATAAAACACTCATATTGTTACATTGTGTTCTATAAAACACTCACATTGTTACATTGTGTTCTATAAAACACTCATATTGTTACATTGTGTTCTATAAAACACTCATATTGTTACATTGTGTTCTATAAAACACTCACATTGTTACATTGTGTTCTATAAAACACTCATATTGTTACATTGTGTTCTATAAAACACTCACATTGTTACATTGTGTTCTATAAAACACTCATATTGTTACATTGTGTTCTATAAAACACTCACATTGTTACATTGTGTTCTATAAAACACTCATATTGTTACATTGTGTTCTATAAAACACTCACATTGTTACATTGTGTTCTATAAAACACTCATATTGTTACATTGTGTTCTATAAAACACTCACATTGTTACATTGTGTTCTATAAAACACTCATATTGTTACATTGTGTTCTATAAAACACTCATATTGTTACATTGTGTCCTATAAAACACTCACATTGTTACATTGTGTCCTATAAAACACTCATATTGTTACATTGTGTTCTATAAAACACTCATATTGTTACATTGTGTCCTATAAAACACTCATATTGTTACATTGTGTTCTATAAAACACTCACATTGTTACATTGTGTTCTATAAAACACTCATATTGTTACATTGTGTCCTATAAAACACTCATATTGTTACATTATGTCCTATAAAACACTCATATTGTTACATTGTGTTCTATAAGACACTCATTTTGTTACATTGTGTTCTATAAAACACTCATATTGTTACATTGTGTCCTATAAAACACTCACATTGTTACATTGTGTTCTATAAAACACTCATATTGTTACATTGTGTTCTATAAAACACTCATATTGTTACATTGTGTCCTATAAAACACTCATATTGTTACATTGTGTTCTATAAAACACTCATATTGTTACATTGTGTTCTATAAGACACTCATATTGTTACATTGTGTTCTATAAAACACTCATATTGTTACATTGTGTTCTATAAAACACTCACATTGTTACATTGTGTCCTATAAAACACTCATATTGTTACATTGTGTTCTATAAAACACTCACATTGTTACATTGTGTTCTATAAAACACTCACATTGTTACATTGTGTTCTATAAAACACTCATATTGTTACATTGTGTCCTATAAAACACTCATATTGTTACATTGTGTTCTATAAAACACTCACATTGTTACATTGTGTTCTATAAAACACTCACATTGTTACATTGTGTTCTATAAAACACTCATATTGTTACATTGTGTCCTATAAAACACTCATATTGTTACATTGTGTTCTATAAAACACTCATATTGTTACATTGTGTCCTATAAAACACTCATATTGTTACATTGTGTCCTATAAAACACTCATATTGTTACATTGTGTCCTATAAAACACTCATATTGTTACATTGTGTTCTATAAAACACTCATATTGTTACATTGTGTTCTATAAAACACTCATATTGTTACATTGTGTTCTATAAAACACTCATATTGTTACATTGTGTTCTATAAAACACTCATATTGTTACATTGTGTTCTATAAAACACTCATATTGTTACATTGTGTTCTATAAAACACTCATATTGTTACATTGTGTTCTATAAAACACTCATATTGTTACATTGTGTTCTATAAAACACTCATATTGTTACATTGTGTCCTATAAAACACTCATATTGTTACATTGTGTTCTATAAAACACTCACATTGTTACATTGTGTTCTATAAAACACTCACATTGTTACATTGTGTTCTATAAAACACTCATATTGTTACATTGTGTTCTATAAAACACTCATATTGTTACATTGTGTCCTATAAAACACTCATATTGTTACATTGTGTTCTATAAAACACTCACATTGTTACATTGTGTTCTATAAAACACTCACATTGTTACATTGTGTTCTATAAGACACTCACATTGTTACATTGTGTTCTATAAAACACTCACATTGTTACATTGTGTTCTATAAGACACTCACATTGTTACATTGTGTTCTATAAAACACTCACATTGTTACATTGTGTTCTATAAAACACTCACATTGTTACATTGTGTTCTATAAGACACTCACATTGTTACATTGTGTTCTATAAAACACTCACATTGTTACATTGTGTTCTATAAAACACTCATATTGTTACATTGTGTCCTATAAAACACTCACATTGTTACATTGTGTTCTATAAAACACTCATATTGTTACATTGTGTTCTATAAGACACTCATTTTGTTACATTGTGTTCTATAAAACACTCATATTGTTACATTGTGTTCTATAAAACACTCATATTGTTACATTGTGTTCTATAAAAAACTCACATTGTTACATTGTGTTCTATAAAACACTCATATTGTTACATTGTGTTCTATAAGACACTCATTTTGTTACATTGTGTTCTATAAAACACTCATATTGTTACATTGTGTTCTATAAAACACTCATATTGTTACATTGTGTCCTATAAAACACTCACATTGTTACATTGTGTCCTATAAAACACTCATATTGTTACATTGTGTTCTATAAGACACTCATTTTGTTACATTGTGTTCTATAAAACACTCATATTGTTACATTGTGTTCTATAAAACACTCATATTGTTACATTGTGTTCTATAAAAAACTCACATTGTTACATTGTGTTCTATAAAACACTCATATTGTTACATTGTGTTCTATAAAACACTCATATTGTTACATTGTGTTCTATAAAACACTCATATTGTTACATTGTGTTCTATAAAACACTCATATTGTTACATTGTGTCCTATAAAACACTCATATTGTTACATTGTGTTCTATAAAACACTCATATTGTTACATTGTGTCCTATAAAACACTCATATTGTTACATTGTGTTCTATAAAGCACTCATATTGTTACATTGTGTCCTATAAAACACTTGTGTGTGTGTGTGTGTGTGTGTGTGTGTGTGTGTGTGTGTGTGTGTGTGTGTGTGTGTGTGTGTGTGTGTGTGTGTGTGTGTGTGTGTGTGTGTTTCGGGTCCAGTTCTACCTTTGGTCTCACAGATCATGACGTTGCTGTATTCACTCTCTCCCCCATCGTTGAAACACTGCATCTTGATGTCATAGGATGTCTCTGGCTGGAGCTGACCTATCAGGTGCCACTGTTTCAGACCTGGGGGAGAAAGATAGAGAGAGAGAGAGAGAGAGAGAGAGAGAGAGAGAGAGAGAGAGAGAGAGAGAGAGAGAGAGAGAGAGAGACACAGAGAGAGAGACACAGACAGACAGACAGACAGACAGACAGACAGACAGACAGACAGACAGACAGACAGACAGACAGACAGACAGACAGACAGACAGACAGACAGACAGACAGACAGACAGACAGACAGAGAAGATTGTTTCATCTGAATGGTGTGTTATTCACTGAATGACAATCTCATCACACCCTCTTCAATATTGTCTCTCTCTCTGTCTCTCTCTCTCTCTCTCTCTCTCTCTCTCTCTCTCTCTCTCTCTCTCTCTCTCTCTCTCTCTCTCTCTCTCTCTCTCTCTCTCTCTCTCTCTCTCTCTCTCTCTCTCTCTCTCTCTCTCTCTCTCTCTCTCTCTCTCTCTCAATTGGAGGGCTTTATAGGCATTGGAAACATATCTTAAAGTTGCCAAGGCAAGTGAAATCGATAATTAAAAACAGTATATACAGTGTTGTAATGATGTGCAAATAGTTAAAGTACAAAAGGGAAAATAAATAAACATAAATGTAGGTTGTATTTACAATGGTGTTTGTTCTTCACTGGTTGCCCTTTTCTTGTGGCAAAAGGTCACGCATCTTGCTGCTGTGATGCACACTGTGGTATTTCACCCAGTAGATATGGGTTTGTTTTCTAATTCTTAGTGGATCTGTGTATTCTGAGGGAAATATGTGTCTCTAATATGGTCATACATTTGGCAGGAGGTTAGGAAGTGCAGCTCAGTTTCCACCTCATTTTGTGGGCAGTGGGAACATAGCCTGTCTTCTCTTGAGAGCCAGGTCTGCCTATGGTGGTCTCTCTCAATAGCAAGGCTATGCTCTCTGTCTCTCTGTCTCTCTGTCTGGGAACATATATTTGTATTACATTTTTATTTAACCTTTCTTTAACCTTTATTTAACCTTTCTTTAACCTTTATTTAACTAGGCAAGCCAGTTAAGAACAAATTCTTATTTACAATGATGGCCTACCAAAAGGCAAAAGGCCTCCTGTGGTGGACGGGGGATTAAAAATACAAAATACAAAATAAAACACACAGCATGACAAGAGTGACAACACAACACTACATAAATAGTTGCAAGATCGAATCCCCCGAGCTGACAAGGTAAAAATCTGTCGTTCTGCCCCTGAACAAGGTAGTTAACCCACTGTTCCCCGGTAGGCCGGCATTGAAAATAAGAATTTGTTCTTAACTGACTTGCCGAGTTAAATAAAGATAAAATAACTAGAGACCTAAGACAACAGTGGGAACATAGCCTGTCTTCTCTTGAGAGCCAGGTCTGTCTACGGCAGCCATTCTCTACAGCAAGGCTCTGCTCACTGAGTCTGTGCTTCCCTTAAGTGTGGGTCAGTCACAGTAGGTCAGGTATTCTGCCACTGGGTACTCTCTGTTGAGGGCTTTCTCTCTCAGTAGTCCCATGAGGACTTTACTCCAGACAACCTCCTTATATGACAGCTGCCTGTTAGTTCTGGCCCTGCTCCAGCATTACCCCCTCATTACAGGATTACTTAAAACTAGTTGTGTGTACAAGTGCCGTATATGAAGCTAATCCTGTGTAATGGAAGTCTTCCGATTAGCTTGGAAAGACAGTACCGTGCAGTATCGAAGAGCCCTGCTGTTCGATCATCTGATTTTTCCAATTTAACTTCACTAGGGGTTAGGGGTCAGCATTCGGAATTTTGGATGAAAAGCCCAAATTAAACTGCCTGCTTCTCAGGCCCAGAAGATATGATATGCATATAACTGGTAGATTTGGATAGAAAACACTTTAAAGTGTTTGCGCACGACCGAGAGAGTGCCTTTCTTGTTTACCTTTTATATTGACGACATTATTGTCCCTGTTGAAATATTATCGATTATTTAGGCTAAAAACAACCTGAGGATTGAATATAAACATCGTTTGACATGTTTCTATGAACTTTACGGATACAATTTGGATTTTTTGTCTGCCTGTTTTGACTGCGTTTGAGCCTGTGGATTACTGAAGAAAACACATCGAACAAAACTGAGGTTTTTGGATATATAAAGAGACTTTATCGAATCATGCTCATTTGAAAGCACATTACGGACTCCTCTTTAAATCTGCGTATATTTCTCCAAAGCTCAGTTGTCCAGAGTCTGCACAACTCTGCCAGGACCTAAGATCAAGGGAGACGCTCAAGTGTTTTAGTACTATATCTCTTGACATAATGATGAAAACAGTCATGGCCTCTAAACCTTCAAGCTGCATACTGGACCCTATTCCAACTAAACTACTGAAGGAGCTGCTTCCTGTGCTCGGCCCTCCTATGTTGAACATAATAAACGGCTCTCTATCCTCCTGATGTGTACCAAACTCACTAAAAGTGGCAGTAATAAAGCCTCTCTTGAAAAAGCCAGACCTTGACCCAGAAAATATAAAAAGCTATCGGCCTATATCGAATCTCCCATTCCTCTCGACATTTAAAAAAAGAAGCTGTGAAGGACCTACTCTGGACCCTGATCTCTCTTTGGATGAACATATCAAGACTGTTTCAAGGACAGCTTTTTTCCATCTACGTAACATTGCAAAAATCAGAAACTTTCTGTCCAAAAATGATGCAGAAAAATATATCCATGCTTTTTTCACTTCTAGGTTAGACTACTGCAATGCTCTACTTACCGGCTACCCGGATAAAGCACTAAATAAACTTCAGTTAGTGCTAAACACGGCTGCTAGAATCCTGACTAGAACCAAAACATTTGATCATATTACTCCAGTGCTAGCCTCTATACACTGGCTTCCTGTTAAGGCAAGGGCTGATTTCAAGGTTTTACTGTTAACCTACAAAGCATTACACGGGCCTGCTCCTACCTATCTTTCCGAGTTGGTCCTGCCCTACATACCTACACGTACGCTACGGTCACAAGACGCAGGCTTCCTTACTGTCCCTAGAATTTCTAAGCAAACAGCTGGAGGCTTTCTCCTATAGATCTCCATTTTTATGGAATGGTCTGCCTACCCATGTGAGAGACGCAGACTCGGTCTCAACCTTTAAGTCTTTATTGAAGACTCATCTCTTCAGTAGGTCCTATGATTGAGTGTAGTCTGGCCTAGGAGTGTGAAGGTGAACAGAAAGGCACTGGAGTAATGAACCGCCCTTGCTGTCTCTGCCTGGCCGGTTCCCCTCTCTCCACTGGGGTTCTCTGCCTCTAACCCTATTACAGGGGCTGAGTCACTGGCTTACTGGTGCTCTTCCATGCCGTCCCTATGAGGGGTACGTCACTTGAGTGGGTTGAGTCACTGACGTGATCTTCCTGTCTGGGTTGGCGCCCCCCCCCCCCCCCTGGTTTGTGCTGTGGTGGAGATCTTTGTGGGCTATACTCGGCCTTGTCTCAGGATGGTAAGTTGGTGGTTGAAGATATCCCTCTAGTGGTGTGGGGGCTGTGCTTTGGCAAAGTGGGTGGGGTTATATCCTGCCTGTTTGGCCCTGTCCGGGGGTATCATCGGATGGGGCCACAGTGTCTCCCGACCCCTCCTGTCTCAGCCTCCAGTATTTATGCTGCAGTAGTTTATGTGTCGGGGGGCTAGGGTCAGTCTGTTATATCTGGAGTACTTCTCCTGTCTTATCCGGTGTCCTGTGTGAATTTAAGTATGCTCTCTCTAATTCTCTCTTTCTCTCTTTCTTTCTCTCTCTCGGAGGACCTGAGCCCTAGGACCATGTCTCAGGACTACCTGGCCTGATGACTCCTTGCTGTCCCCAGTCCACCTGGCCGTGCTGCTGCTCCAGTTTCAACTGTTCTGCCTGCGGCTATGGAACCCTGACCTGTTCACCGGACGTGCTACCTGTCCCAGACTTGCTGTTTTCGACTGTGTAATACCTGAATATATGACAATAGAAGCTAACCCCGTGTAATACCTGAGTACATGGTTACTAAGATAAACTAGTATATATATATATATTTACACACCTTGTCCCGCCACCTCTCCTCCCCCCTCTCTTCCTCCCTCGTCTCATGCTCTCCTTCCCTCTCTTCCTCGCCCTCCCCCCTTTACCTCACCTTCCTCCCTCCCTCCCACCCTCTCTCTCGGACCGTACTCAGATTTCAGTTCAGGGCCATTAGCACTCAGATATTTATTAAAAACACATTTCACACATTTCACACAGACACACACACACACACACACACACACACAAACACAGTAAACTCACCTTCAACCACGTCCCGTTTGTAATCACTGTCATTGTCACTATCAGTAGGTCTGTAGTAGATGTAGAATCCTTGGATGGGTGTGTTGTTGTTGCTAGAAGGTGTGTACTGGAGGAACCACACAGAATCAGAGTTAGATCACAGCATCTCAGCATACATAACAACTGCCTGGTTGACAATGTAAACACTGAAGAGTAAAAACTCAAACTCAAAAGGAAAGGGTGAACCCTCACACTAACCGACCGGTTCATCAATATGACTGTTCTAATAGTTCTTATCGTCTTCTCAGAACACAACAGAGTTCTAATCGTCTTCTCAGAACACAACAGAGTTCTAATCGTCTTCTCAGAACACAACAGAGTTCTAATCGTCTTCTCAGAACACAACAGAGTTCTAATCGTCTTCTCAGAACACAACAGAGTTCTAATCGTCTTCTCAGAACACAACAGAGTTCTAATCGTCTTCTCAGAACACAACAGAGTTCTAATCGTCTTCTCAGAACACAACAGAGTTCTAATCGTCTTCTCAGAACACAACAGAGTTCTAATCGTCTTCTCACAACACAACAGAGTTCTAATCGTCTTCTCAGAACACAACAGAGTTCTAATCGTCTTCTCAGAACACAACAGAGTTCTAA
>NC_092107.1:51484435-51531935 GCF_045679555.1 Salvelinus alpinus | reverse complement strand
GACATGCTATAGAGGAATGTGGTACTTACTGCCTGGGCTCTGAGACAGAGCGAGAGAGAGAGAGAGAGAGACAGAGATATTGAGAGAGTGAGACAGAGAGAGTGAGACAGGGAGAGTGAGACTGAGAGAGTGAGACCGAGAGAGCGACACAGGGAGAGTGAGCCAGAGAGAGTGAGACTGCGAGAGTGAGACTGAGAGCGTGAGACCGCGAGAGTGAGAAAGAGAGTGAGACCGAGTGAGTGAGTGAGACTGAGAGAGTGAGACCGAGAGAGTGAGACCGAGAGAGTGAGTCAGAGAGAGTGAGACAGAGAGAGTGAGACAGAGAGAGTGAGACTGTACAGACCCTATGGAGTCCCAGGACAGCAACACAATTAGACCCAACCAAATCATGAGAAAACAAAAAGATAATTACTTGCCACATTGGAAAGAATTCACCAAAAAACAGAGCAAACTAGAATGCTATTTGGCCCTAAACAGAGAGTACACAGTGGCAGAATACCTGACCACTGTGACTGACCCAAACTTAAGGAAAGCTTTGACTATGTACAGACTCAGTGAGCATAGCCTTGCTATTGAGAAAGGCCGCCGTAGGCAGACATGGCTCTCAAGAGAAGACAGGCTATGTGCACACTGCCCACAAAATGAGGTGGAAACTGAGCTGCACTTCCTAACCTCCTGCCCAATGTATGACCATATTAGAGAGACATATTTCACTCAGATTACACAGATCCACTAAGAATTAGAAAACAAATCCAATTTTGATAAACTCCCATATCTACTGGGTGAAATTCCACAGTGTTCATCACAGCAGCAAGATTTGTGACCTGTAGCCACAAGAAAAGGGCAACCAGTGAAGAACAAACACCATTGTAAATACACCCATATTTATGTTGATTTATTTTCCCTTTTTATACTTAAACTATTTGCACATCGTTACAACACTGTATATAGACATAATATGACATTTGAAATGTCTTTATTCTTTAGGAACTTTTGTAAAATAAATGTTTAATGTTCCTTTTTATTGTTTATTTCACTTTTGTTTATTATCTATTTCACTTGCTTTGGCAATGTAAACATATGTTTCCCCATGACAATACAGCCCCTTGAATTGAGTTGCACGCACACACACACACACACACGCACGCACAAACACACGCACGCATGTACGCACACACGCACACACACACACACACACACACACAGGATAAAGTTGGTTGAAGGTTGTTTACCTCTGTCGTGGTGTGGTGAGCGTGAGCGTGTGTGTGTGTGTCTGTGTGTCTGTGTGTGTGTGTGTGTGTGTGTGTGTGTGTGTGTGTGTGTGTGTGTGTGTGTGTGTGTGTGTGTGTGTGTGTGTGTGTGTGTGTGTGTGTGTGTGTGTGTGTGTGTGTGTGTTGCCTTACCTCTTTCGTGGATGACCACTCCAAAGTGAGTATTAGAAGTCTTGTCCTCTGGCGCTTTAGCAGGGACAGAAACCACCGGAGGCTTGGACGGGTTCTTAATGATAGCTGGGCTCTTCTCTGGAAACAGACAGAGAGGAAACAGACAGAGAGGAAACAGACAGAGAGGAAACAGACAGAGAGGAAACAGACAGAGAGGAAACAGACAGAGAGGAAATAGACAGAGAGGAAACAGACAGAGAGACAGAGAGGAAACAGACAGAGAGGAAACAGACAGAGAGACAGAGAGGAAACAGACAGAGAGGAAACAGACAGAGAGACAGAGAGGAAACAGACAGAGAGACAACAGACAGAGAGACAGAGAGGAAACAGACAGAGAGACAACAGACAGAGAGACAGAGAGGAAACAGACAGAGAGGAAACAGACAGAGAGGAAACAGACAGAGAGGAAACAGACAGAGAGACAGAGACAGAAACAGACAGAGAGGAAACAGACAGAGAGACAGAGAGGAAACAGACAGAGAGGAAACAGAGAGAGAGGAAACAGACAGAGAGACAGAGAGGAAACAAACAGAGAGGAAACAGAGAGAGAGGAAACAGACAGAGAGACAGAGAGGAAACAGACAGAGAGGAAACAGACAGAGAGGAAACAGACAGAGAGACAGAGAGGAAACAGACAGAGAGGAAACAGACAGAGAGGAAACAGACAGAGAGGAAACAGACAGAGAGGAAACAGACAGAGAGACAACAGACAGAGACAATTACCTAAAACACTTGGGCTATGAGGAGTTTGGAATCATAGTCACATACCCTGGTAGAAACACAGGAAACATCACTTCACATCCTTGTTGTGTTGTACTGTGTTGTACTGTGTTGTACTGTATTGTACTGTGTTGTACTGTACTGTGTTGTACTGTACTGTACTGTGTTGTACTGTGTTGTACTGTATTGTACTGTGTTGTACTGTACTGTGTTGTACTGTACTGTGTTGTACTGTGTTGTACTGTACTGTGTTGTACTGTACTGTGTTGTACTGTACGTTACTGTGTTGTACTGTATGTTGTACTGTACTTTACTGTGTTGTACTGTACTTTACTGTGTTGTACTTTACTGTGTTGTACTGTACGTTACTGTGTTGTACTGTATGTTGTACTGTACTTTACTGTGTTGTACTGTACTTTACTGTACTTTACTGTGTTGTACTGTACTTTACTGTGTTGTACTGTACTTTACTGTGTTGTACTGTACTTTACTGTGTTGTACTGTACTTTACTGTGTTGTACTGTACTTTACTGTACTTTACTGTGTTGTACTGTACTGTATTGTACTGTACTGTATTGTACTGTGTTGTACTTTACTGTGGTGTACTGTACTTTACTGTGTTGTACTGTACTTTACTGTACTTTACTGTGTTGTACTGTACTTTACTGTGTTGTACTGTACTTTACTGTACTTTACTGTGTTGTACTGTACTGTATTGTACTGTACTGTGTTGTACTGTGTTGTACTTTACTGTGGTGTACTGTACTTTACTGTGTTGTACTGTACTTTACTGTACTTTACTGTGTTGTACTGTATTTTACTGTGTTGTACTGTACTTTACTGTGTTGTACTGTACTTTACTGTGTTGTACTGTACTTTACTGTACTTTACTGTGTTGTACTGTACTTTACTGTGTTGTACTGTACTTTACTGTACTTTACTGTTTTGTACTGTACTTTACTGTACTTTACTGTGTTGTACTGTACTTTACTGTGTTGTACTGTACTTTACTGTGTTGTACTGTACTTTACTGTGTTTACTGTACTTTACTGTGTTGTACTGTACTGTATTGTACTGTACTGTGTTGTACTGTGTTGTACTTTACTGTGGTGTACTGTGTTGTACTTTACTGTGGTGTACTGTACTTTACTGTGTTGTACTGTACTTTACTGTACTTTACTGTGTTGTACTGTACTTTACTGTACTTTACTGTGTTGTACTGTACTTTACTGTGTTGTACTGTACTGTGTTGTACTGTGTTGTACTGTGCTTTACTGTGGTGTACTGTACTTTACTGTGTTGTACTGTACTGTGTTGTACTGTACTGTGGTGTGTTGTACTGTACTGTGTTGTACTGTACTGTACTGTGTTGTACTGTACTGTGTTGTACTGTACTGTGTTGTACTGTACTGTACTGTACTGTTAAATGTACTATGTTGTACTGTACTGTGTTGTACTGTACTGTACTATGTTTTACTGTACTGTGTTGTACTGTACTGTACTGTGTTGTACTGTACTGTGTTGTACTGTACTATACTGTGTTGTACTGTACTGTACTGTGTTGTACTGTACTGTGTTGTACTGTACTGTACTGTGTTGTACTGTACTGTGTTGTACTGTACTGTACTGTGTTGTACTGTACTGTACTGTGTTGTACTGTACTGTGTTGTACTGTACTGTACTGTGTTGTACTGTACTGTACTGTGTTGTACTGTACTGTACTGTACTGTGTTGTACTGACCCTTGCCGGTTCGGAAGGTGAGCATGGCTGGTTGCCCCTCTCCCATGACGCTGCGAGCCACCATCAGAACCTCGTACAGACTGGACGACTCCAGCTCAGACAGACGGAGGGTCTTCTCACTGCCGGGCACACGGACCGTATGCCAGCTACCCACCACCCACGTCACATCATCAACCTACCACGACACAAAGAGAGAGAGAGAGAGAGAGAGAGAGAGAGAGAGAGAGAGAGAGAGAGAGAGAGAGAGAGAGAGAGAGAGAGAGAGAGAGAGAGAGAGAGAGAGAGAGAGAGAGAGAGAGAGAGAGAGAGAGAGAGAGAGAGAGAGAGAGAGAGAGAGAGAGAGAGCGTTCACAATCAGCCCACTGACACCCTTATCAGATCACAGCAAAATCACAGTCTACCTGAACAGAGCAATACTCAATCATGAGGCATCAAAGCCAAAATAACTGAATAATATTAAGAAATGCTATAGAGAGGGATAGTGTAGAAACCAACCGATACCCGCTAATTATCAAAATCCAGAAAAGAGACGTTAAATTCTACAACCACCTAAAAGGAAGCGATTCCCAAACCTTCCATAACAAAGCCATCACCTACAGAGAGATGAACCTGGAGAAGAGTCCCCTAAGCAAGCTGGTCCTAGGGCTCTGTTCACAAACACAAACAGACCCCACAGAGCCCCAGGACAGAAACACAATTAGACCCAACCAAATCATGAGAAAACAAAAAGATAATTACTTGACACATTGGAAAGAATTAACAAAAAAACTGAGCAAACTAGAATGCTATTTGGCCCTAAACAGAGAGTACACAGTGGCAGAATACCTGACCACTGTGACTGACCCAAACTTAAGGAAAGCTTTGACTACAGTCGGTGCCCAAAGTTTTGAGAATGATATTAATTTTCACAAAGTCTGCTACCTCAGTTTGTATGATGGCAATTTGCATATATTCCAGAATGTTATGAAGAGTGATCAGATGAATTGCAATTAATTGCAAAGTCCCTCTTTGCCATGCAAATGAACTGAATCCCCCAAAAACATTTCCACTGCATTTCAGCCCTGCCACAAAAGGACCAGCTGACATCATGTCAGTGATTCTCTCGTTAACACAGGTGTAAGTGTTGACGAGGACGAGGCTGGAGATCCCTCTGTCATGCTGATTGAGGTCGAATAACAGACTGGAAGCTTCAAAAGGAGGGTGGTGCTTGGAATCATTGTTCTTCCTCTGTCAACCATGGTTACCTGCAAGGAAACACGTGCCGTCATCATTGCTTTGCACAAAAAGGGCTTCACAGGCAAGGATATTGCTGCCGGTAAGATTGCACCTAAATCAACCATTTATCAGATCATCGAGAACTTCAAGGAGAACGGTTCAATTGTTTTGAAGAAGGCTTCAGGGCGCCCAAGAAAGTCCAGCAAGCGCCAGGACCGTCTCCTAAAGTTGATTCAGCTGCGGGATCGGGACACCACCAGTACAGAGCTTGCTCAGGAATGGCAGCAGGCAGGTGTGAGTGCATCTGCACGCACGGTGAGGTGAAGACTTTTGGAGGATGGCCTGGTGTCAAGAAGGGCAGCAAAGAAGCCACTTCTCTCCAGGAAAAACATCAGGGACAGACTGACATTCTGCAAAAGGTACAGGGATTGGACTGCTGAGGACTGGGGTAAAGTCATTTTCTCTGATGAATCCCCTTTCTGATTGTTTGGGGCATCCGGGAAAAGCTTGTCCGGAGAAGACAAGGTGAGCGCTACCATCAGTCCTGTGTCATGCCAACAGTAAAGCATCCTGAGACCATTCATGTGTGGGGTTGCTTCTCAGCCAAGGGAGTGGGTTCACTCACAATTTTGCCTAAGAACACAGCCATGAATAAAGAATGGTACCAACACATCCTCAGAGAGCAACTTCTCCCAACCATCCAGGAACAGTTTGGTGACGAACAATGCCTTTTCCAGCATGATGGAGCACCTTGCCATAAGGCAAAAGTGATAACTAAGTGGCTCGGGGAACAAAAACATTGATATTTTGCGTCCATGGCCAGGAAACTCCCCAGACCTTAATCCCATTGAGAACCTGTGATCCGTCCTCAAGAAGTGGGTGGACATACAAACCCCCACAAATTCTGACAAACTCCAAGCATTGATTATGCAACAATGGGCTGCCATCAGTCAGGATGTGGCCCAGAAGTGAATTGACAGCATGCCAGGGCGGATTGCAGAGGTCTTGAAAAAGAAGGGTCACCACTGCAAATATTGACTATTTGCATCAACTTCATGTAATTGTCAATAAAAGCCTTTGACACTTATGAAATGCTTGTAATTATACTTCAGTATTCCGTAGTAACATCTGACAAAAATATCTAAAGACACTGAAGCAGCAAACTTTGTGGAAATTAATATTTGTGTCATTCTCAAAACGTTTTGCCACGACTGTATGAATAGACTCATTGAGAAAGGCTGCTGTAGGGGTACATGTGTGGGGGTACAGGTTAGTCAAGGTAATTTGTACAGTAGGTAGGGGTAAAGTGCCTATGCATAGAAAATAAACAGTGAGTAGCAGCAGTGTAAAAACAAATGGGGAGGGGGGGGGGGGGTCAATGTAAATAGTCCGGGTGGCCATTTGATTAATTGTTCAGCAGTCTTATGGCTTGGGGGTAGAAGATGTTAAGGAGCTTTTTTGTCCTAGACTTGGCACTCCGGTACCGCTTGCTGTGCGGTAGCAGAGAGAACAGTTACATAATTCTTTAACCAGGGGCGGGGCCTTCGCCAGGGTTGCAATCTGAGCCCGGCACTCTTCAACATTTACATCAATGAATTGGCCACTATTCTAGAAAGATCCTCAGCCCCAGTCTCCACAATTCAGAAGTTAAATGCCTGCTGCCGGTGGCTCCCGAGTAGCACAGCGGTCTAAGACACTGCATCTCAGTGCAAGAGGTATCACTACAGTACCTGACTCAAATCCAGGCCGAGATTGGGAGTCCGGCGGTGCACGACGGCGTCGTCGTTCGGGTTTGGCCGAAGGAGGCCGTCATTGTAAATAAGAATTTGTTCTTAACTGACTTGGTTAGTTAAATAAAGGTTAAATATAATAACAATAATTATCTATGCCTGTCACCCACAGCACATGGCCTACAGCAGAGCCTGGACCTGCTAGAGCAGTACTGCCAGACCTGGGCCCTGGCAGTAAACCCCAAAAATACAAAAACAATGATTTTCCAGAGAAGATCCAGATCTCAGGGAATTAGACCAAAGTTCTCAATTGGTACAAAATATATAGAGTACTACACACACTACAATTACTGAGGTTTAAAAACAAGCTCAACAGCTGATTTTGCCCTGCATGGAGGGCAGAATTAGGCCAATATCCACTAATATTAAAAAGTCAAAAAAGAGCAATTAAGTTTTGGAAAACACCTAAAATACAGTGACCCCCTCTCATATCATTACCAAGCCCTGCAATGCCAAGAGCTGAGCAAAGAAAGGAGTTCCTGTCACGACTTCCACCGAAGGTGGCTCCTCTCCCTGTTCGGGCGGCGCTCGGCGGTCATCGTCGCCGGCCTACTAGCTTCCACCGATCCATTTACTTTTTCGTTTGGTTTTGTCTGTCTTGTGTTCACCTGTGTCTAGTTTAGGCTAATCAGTGGGGTATTTAATCTCGCCCTACCCGCTAGGTTTTGTGCGGGATTGTTTGTGTTACTGTCGTTGGTTTGGGTTGAGTATTTTTACTGCTGAAGCCTCAGTCCCCTCAACCAGCTGGTCCTGGGGCGGAGTTCACTAACCTGTTCTACTAACACACTGAAGCATCAGTCTCCTCATCCAGCTGGTCCTGGGGCTGAGTTCACTAACCTGTTCTACTAACACACTGAAGCCTCAGTCCCCTCATCCAGCTGGTCCTGAGTTCACTAACCTGTTCTACTAACACACTGAAGCCTCAGTCCCCTCATCCAGCTGGTCCTGGGGCTGAGTTCACTAACCTGTTCTACTAACACACTGAAGCATCAGTCCCCTCATCCAGCTGGTCCTGAGTTCACTAACCTGTTCTACTAACACACTGAAGCCTCAGTCCCCTCATCCAGCTGGTCCTGGGGCTGAGTTCACTAACCTGTTCTACTAACACACTGACGCCTCAGTCCCCTCATCCAGCTGGTCCTGGGGCTGAGTTCACTAACCTGTTCTACTAACACACTGAAGCCTCAGTCCCCTCATCCAGCTGGTCCTGGGGCTGAGTTCACTAACCTGTTCTACTAACACACTGAAGCCTCAGTCCCCTCATCCAGCTGGTCCTGGGGCTGAGTTCACTAACCTGTTCTACTAACACACTGAAGCCTCAGTCCCCTCATCCAGCTGGTCCTGGGGCTGAGTTCACTAACCTGTTCTACTAACACACTGAAGCCTCAGTCCCTCATCCAGCTGGTCCTGGGGCTGAGTTCACAAACCTGTTCTACTAACACACTGAAGCCTCAGTCCCCTCATCCAGCTGGTCCTGGGGCTGAGTTCACTAACCTGTTCTACTAACACACTGAAGCCTCAGTCCCCTCATCCAGCTGGTCCTGGGGCTGAGTTCACTAACCTGTTCTACTAACACACTGAAGCCTCAGTCCCCTCATCCAGCTGGTCCTGGGGCTGAGTTCACAACCTGTTCTACTAACACACTGAAGCCTCAGTCCCCTCATCCAGCTGGTCCTGGGGCTGAGTTCACTAACCTGTTCTACTAACACACTGAAGCCTCAGTCCCCTCATCCAGCTGGTCCTGGGGCTGAGTTCACTAACCTGTTCTACTAACACACTGAAGCCTCAGTCCCCTCATCCAGCTGGTCCTGGGGCTGAGTTCACTAACCTGTTCTACTAACACACTGAAGCCTCAGGACCAGAACATCCAATCAATCAGAATAAACCAAATTACAACACAGTCAAAACAAAACAACATTACTTATTGGGAAACACAAGCACAAAGCAAGATGCAGTGCTATCTGGCCCTAAATCGACAGTACACCGTGGCTAACTATTTGACCATGGTTACTGATCAAAACCTTAGAAAAACCTTGACA
This sequence comes from Salvelinus alpinus, assembly GCF_045679555.1. NCBI lineage: Eukaryota > Metazoa > Chordata > Actinopteri > Salmoniformes > Salmonidae > Salvelinus > Salvelinus alpinus. Next base: position 51,522,988 of record NC_092107.1, on the reverse strand, counting down.
AAGTACAGGCTCAGTGAGCACAGCCTTGCCATTGAGAAGGGTAGACACAGGAAAACCTGGCTCCCTGTAGAGGAAAGGCTGTGCAACCACTGCACAACAGCAGAACCTGAGACGGAGCTGCATTTCCTGACAAAATGTAACAAATATAAAAAAATTAGAGTGTCATTTCTCCAAATGTAAACTCTTATTCAAGGTTTCAAAGACCTCTCTGATGAGAGTAGGCTACCTGTCCTGTTGGGGGAGGACGCAGAGAGCTGTGGGTTGGCAGCGCACTACATTGCTGCCTGCCATAAGTTGAGGGACAGTGTCTGACAGACCAACCAACCTGCACATGTCCTCTGTGCTTATTGTTATTGTTGAATGTATGGTTATTTTGACCCTTGGTTACTGTTGTTACTGTTGTCCCGTTGATAATATTGATTATTATTATTATTAATTTAATCTCCAAAGTAAGCTTGCCATGCCAATAAAGTAAATTTAATTGAATTGAGAGAGGAGCCAGGAGAGAGAGAGATAGAGAGAGAAAGAGAGAGAGAAAGAGCGAGAGAGAGAGAGAGAGAGAGAGATAGAGAGAGAGAGATAGAGAGATAGAGAGATAGAGAGAGAGAGAGAGAGAGAGAGAGAGAGAGAGAGAGAGAGAGAGAGAGAGAGAGAGAGAGAGAGAGAGAGAGAGAGAGAGAGAGAGAGAGAGAGAGAAAGAGTGAGTGGGAGAGAGAGAGAAAGAGTGAGAGAGTGAGAGAGAGAGAGTGAGAGAGAGAGAGAGAGAGAGAGAGAGAGAGAGAGAGAGAGAGAGAGAGAGAGAGAGAGAGAGAGAGAGAGAGAGAGAGAGAGAGAGAGAGAGAGAGAGAGAGAGAGAGAGAGAGAGAGAGAGAGAGAGAGAGAGAGAGAGAGAGAGAGGCCAGGAGAGAGAACCAAGTAACAGCAGCCACAACAAAGACAAACAGACAACACAAAATTCATCAGAAAGAACAAAACCCTGTCCTCAAACATTGACGTCGATGGGTTGTCACTTCCCACGGGGGACCAGTACGAAACAGTTCTCTGCCAGAGTTCTTTTCCAACAGTGAATCATCACAGAGAAAATGGCGTACGCAACAACAATGCCCGTGATAATTCTCGGTCACTTTTTCCAGGGCCAGCAACTTCTGAGTCGCGCTGCCAATGCAGTCTTAACAAGAACTGGATGGGTTTTATAGTCAGAGAGAGCTTATTAGTGAAGAAAACACAGGCTGTTAAAGAGGAAATGACCTAGTGCTGTAGACAGAGTGGGCATGGGTCCTATACCTTCTCTGCTTTAATGAACACATTACACACAGTTAGCAGTTGGTTTGGGCACCGGGGAGAGGTTATGTGTCGGGGGTCAAGCTAACAGCTGATTACTAGACAAAAGCTCCTACTCTACTCTGCTCTGCTCTACTCTACTCTACTCTGCTCTACTCTACTGTACTCTACCCTGCTCTACTCTACTCTGCTCTACTCTACTCTGCTCTACTCTGCTCAGCTCTACTGTACTGTACTCACCTCTACTCTACTCTACTGTACTCTACTCACCTCTACTCTACTCTGCTCTACTCTACTCTGCTCTACTCTACTCTGCTCTACTCAGCTCTACTCTACTGTACTCTACTCACCTCTACTCTACTCTGCTCTACTCTACTCTGCTCTACTCTACTCTGCTCTACTCTGCTCTGCTCTACTCTGCTCTACTCTACTGTACTCTACTCTGCTCTACTCTACTCTACTCTACTCTGCTCTACTCTACTCTGCTCTACTCTGCTCTGCTCTACTCTACTGTACTCTACCCTGCTCTACTCTACTCTACTCTACTCTGCTCTACTCTGCTCTACTCTACTGTACTCTACTCTGCTCTACTCTACTCTGCTCTACTCTGCTCTACTCTACTGTACTCTACCCTGCTCTACTCTACTCTGCTCTACTCTACTCTGCTCTACTCTACTCTGCTCTACTGTACTCTGCTCTACTGTACTCTACTCTGCTCTACTCTACTCTACTCTACTCTGCTCTACCCTGCTCTACTCTGCTCTACTCTACTCTGCTCTACTCTACCCTGCTCTACTCTACTCTACTCTACTCTGCTCTACTCTACTCTACTCTGCTCTACTCTACTCTACCCTGCTCTACTCTACTCTACTCTACTATACTGTACTCTACTCTGCTCTACTTTTCTCAATTTTTTAAAATAAATATATCTATATTTTTTAAATACATATTTGTCTTTATTATTTTCCCATAACCCTACCTCCCATCCCCTAATTTGAGTAATTTAATCACTTTTAGTATAAGGCTGTAACTTAACAAAATGTGGAAAAAAGTCAAGGGGTCTGAAAACTTTCCAAATACACTGTATATATAAATTCCAGACGTACTTTATCAAAGGCCTTTTCAAAGTCAGCTATGAGTACCAGGCATGGTTTCCCCATATTTCTTTATTATTTTAATTTAACCCTTATTTAACCAGGTAAATTGACTGAGAACACATTCTCATTTACAGTAACGACCTGGGGAATAATTACAGGGGGGATGAATGAGGCAATTGTAAACTGGGGATGATTAGGGGACCAATAAATTCAGGATTGGGAATTTAGCCAGGACACCGGGGTTAACACCCCTTACTCTTACAATAAGTGCCATGGGATTTTTAGTGACCATAGAGAGTCAGGACACCCGTTCAACATCCCAGCACCAAGGCAATGTCCCCAATCATTGCCCTGGGTAACTTTTTCTAGACCAGACCTCCTACTGGCCCTCCAACACCACTTCCAGCAGCATCTGGTCTCCCATCCAGGGACCGACCAGGACCAACCCTGCTTGGCTTCAGGAGCAAGCCAACAGTGGACACAGGGTGGTATGCTGCTGTCTAACACAGTGGGATGCAGGCTGGTAGGCAGGGTGGTAGGCTGCTGTCTAACACAGTGGTATGCAGGGTGGTATGCTGCTGTCTAACACAGTGGTATGCAGGGTGGTATGCTGCTGTCTAACACAGTGGTATGCAGGGTGGTATGCTGCTGTCTAACACAGTGGTATGCAGGGTGGTGTGCTGCTGTCTAACACAGTGGTATGCAGGGTGGTATGCTGCTGTCTAACACAGTGGTATGCAGGGTGGTGTGCTGCTGTCTAACACAGTGGTATGCAGGGTGGTGTGCTGCTGTCTAACACAGTGGTATGCAGGGTGGTATGCTGCTGTCTAACACAGTGGTATGCAGGGTGGTGTGCTGCTGTCTAACACAGTGGTATGCAGGGTGGTATGCTGCTGTCTAACACAGTGGTATGCAGGGTGGTGTGCTGCTGTCTAACACAGTGGTATGCAGGGTGGTATGCTGCTGCCTAACACAGTGGTATGCAGGGTGGTATGCTGCTGTCTAACACAGTGGTATGCAGGGTGGTGTGCTGCTGTCTAACACAGTGGTATGCAGGGTGGTGTGCTGCTGTCTAACACAGTGGTATGCAGGGTGGTATGCTGCTGCCTAACACAGTGGTATGCAGGGTGGTGTGCTGCTGTCTAACACAGTGGTATGCAGGGTGGTGTGCTGCTGTCTAACACAGTGGTATGCAGGGTGGTATGCTGCTGTCTAACACAGTGGTATGCAGGGTGGTATGCTGCTGTCTAACACAGTGGTATGCAGGGTGGTGTGCTGCTGCCTAACACAGTGGTATGCAGGGTGGTATGCTGCTGCCTAACACAGTGGTATGCAGGGTGGTGTGCTGCTGCCTAACACAGTGGTATGCAGGGTGGTATGCTGCTGTCTAACACAGTGGTATGCAGGGTGGTGTGCTGCTGTCTAACACAGTGGTATGCAGGGTGGTATGCTGCTGTCTAACACAGTGGTATGCAGGGTGGTGTGCTGCTGCCTAACACAGTGGTATGCAGGGTGGTATGCTGCTGCCTAACACAGTGGTATGCAGGGTGGTGTGCTGCTGCCTAACACAGTGGTATGCAGGGTGGTATGCTGCTGCCTAACACAGTGGTATGCAGGGTGGTCTGCTGCTGTCTAACACAGTGGTATGCAGGGTGGTATGCTGCTGTCTAACACAGTGGACACAGGGTGGTATGCTGCTGTCTAACACAGTGGTATGCAGGGTGGTCTGCTGCTGCCTAACACAGTGGTATGCAGGGTGGTATGCTGCTGTCTAACACAGTGGTATGCAGGGTGGTATGCTGCTGCCTAACACAGTGGTATGCAGGGTGGTATGCTGCTGTCTAACACAGTGGTATGCAGGGTGGTATGCTGCTGTCTAACACAGTGGTATGCAGGGTGGTCTGCTGCTGTCTAACACAGTGGTATGCAGGGTGGTATGCTGCTGCCTAACACAGTGGTATGCAGGGTGGTATGCTGCTGTCTAACACAGTGGTATGCAGGGTGGTATGCTGCTGCCTAACACAGTGGTATGCAGGGTGGTATGCTGCTGGCTCAACATTCCTCAGAGTGTTCTATTGTTTCCAGTACTTGTCTTATTGTCACGTTCCTGACCTGTTTTCTGTTAGTTTTTGTATGTGTTAAGTCGGTCAGGGCGTGAGTGTGGGTGGGCATTTCTATGTTATGTGTTTCTATGTTGGTAAATGGGTGACCTGATATGGTTCTCAATTAGAGGCAGGTGGTTTCACATTGTTTGTTGTGGGTGGTTGTCTCCTGTGTCTGTGTTTGTCGCGCCACACGGGACTGTTTCGGTTTGTTTGTCAGTTCGTTCTTTTGTGTAGTCATTTTTCCTGTTCGTGAGTTCTTCGTTTTATGTAAGTTCGCATGTCCAGGTCTGTCTACTCCGTTTTGTTATTTTGTTAGTTATTCAAGTGAAGTTCGTTTTCGTTCCTTGTTTAATAAATATCATGTCAAATCACAACGCTGCATTTTGGTCGAATCCCTGCTCCTCCTCTTCGGATGAAGAGGAGGAGGAAATCCGTTACACTTATATTATCTCCAACGTATCGTCCATGTAAAAAAAAACTGTCTAATTAGGATGAATAATATCCGACAATACTTTTTATAATTATAAGTGCAATGCACTTTGCTAGAATGTTTGCTTCACAATACTGAAGACCTCCAATGTTTTTAACGGACTGGTTCTTTATACTTACCACCCGGGTCCTGTTTCAGTAGCAATTAAATCAGACCTTCTTGTTGAGTGTCTGATAATCTACCGTTTATATAGGAGTGGTTAAAACATGCTAATAACGGTCCTCTGAGTTTATCAAAACAAGTTTGGTATACTTCCACTGGTATGCCATCCAGCCCTGGAGTTTGGTATAGCTCCACTGGTATGCCATCCAGCCCTGGAGTTTGGTATACCTCCACCGGTATGCCATCCTGCCCTGGAGTTTGGTATACCTCCACTGGTATGCCATCCTGCCCTGGAGTTTGGTATACCTCCACTGGTATGCCATCCTGCCCTGGAGTTTGGTATACCTCCACTGGTATGCCATCCTGCCCTGGAGTTTGGTATACCTCCACTGGTATGCCACCCAGCCCTGGAGTTTGATATACCTCCACTGGTATGTCATCCAGCCCTGGAGTTTGGTATACCTCCACTGGTATGCCATCCAGCCCTGGAGTTTGGTATACCTCCACTGGTATGCCACCCAGCCCTGGAGTTTGGTATACCTCCACTGGTATGCCACCCAGCCCTGGAGTTTGGTATACCTCCACTGGTATGCCATCCAGCCCTGGAGTTTGGTATACCTCCACTGGTATGTCATCCAGCCCTGGAGTTTGGTATACCTTCACTGGTATGTCATCCAGCCCTGGAGTTTGGTATACCTCCACTGGTATGCCATCCAGCCCTGGAGTTTGGTATACCTCCACTGGTATGCCACCCAGCCCTGGAGTTTGGTATACCTCCACTGGTATGCCACCCAGCCCTGGAGTTTGGTATACCTCCACTGGTATGCCATCCAGCCCTGGAGTTTGGTATACCTCCACTGGTATGTCATCCAGCCCTGGAGTTTGGTATACCTTCACTGGTATGTCATCCAGCCCTGGAGTTTGGTATACCTCCACTGGTATGCCACCCAGCCCTGGAGTTTGGTATACCTCCACTGGTATGTCATCCAGCCCTGGAGTTTGGTATACCTCCACTGGTATGTCATCCAGCCCTGGAGTTTGGTATACCTCCACTGGTATGTCATCCAGCCCTGGAGTTTGGTATACCTCCACTGGTATGTCATCCAGCCCTGGAGTTTGGTATACCTCCACTGGTATGTCATCCAGCCCAGGAGTTTGGTATACCTCCACTGGTATGCCATCCAGCCCTGGAGTTTGGTATACCTCCACTGGTATGTCATCCAGCCCTGGAGTTTGGTATACCTCCACTGGTATGCCATCCAGCCCTGGAGTTTGGTATACCTCCACTGGTATGCCATCCAGCCCTGGAGTTTGGTATACCTCCACTGGTATGCCATCCAGCCCTGGAGTTTGGTATACCTCCACTGGTATGCCATCCAGCCCTGGAGTTTGGTATACCTCCACTGGTATGCCATCTAGCCCTGGAGTTTGGTATACCTCCACTGGTATGCCATCCAGCCCTGGAGTTTGGTATACCTCCACTGGTATGCCATCCAGCCCTGGAGTTTGGTATACCTCCACTGGTATGTCATCCAGCCCTGGAGTTTGGTATACCTCCACTGGTATGCCACCCAGCCCTGGAGTTTGGTATACCTCCACTGGTATGTCATCCAGCCCTGGAGTTTGGTATACCTCCACTGGTATGCCATCCAGCCCTGGAGTTTGGTATACCTCCACTGGTATGCCATCCAGCCCTGGAGTTTGGTATACCTCCACTGGTATGCCATCCAGCCCTGGAGTTTGGTATACCTCCACTGGTATGCCATCCAGCCCTGGAGTTTGGTATACCTCCACTGGTATGCCATCTAGCCCTGGAGTTTGGTATACCTCCACTGGTATGCCATCCAGCCCTGGAGTTTGGTATACCTCCACTGGTATGCCATCCAGCCCTGGAGTTTGGTATACCTCCACTGGTATGTCATCCAGCCCTGGAGTTTGGTATACCTCCACTGGTATGCCACCCAGCCCTGGAGTTTGGTATACCTCCACTGGTATGTCATCCAGCCCTGGAGTTTGGTATACCTCCACTGGTATGTCATCCAGCCCTGGAGTTTGGTATACCTCCACTGGTATGCCATCCAGCCCTGGAGTTTGGTATACCTCCACTGGTATGTCATCCAGCCCTGGAGTTTGGTATACCTCCACTGGTATGCCACCCAGCCCTGGAGTTTGGTATACCTCCACTGGTATGCCACCCAGCCCTGGAGTTTGGTATACCTCCACTGGTATGCCATCCAGCCCTGGAGTTTGGTATACCTCCACTGGTATGTCATCCAGCCCTGGAGTTTGGTATACCTCCACTGGTATGTTATCCAGCCCTGGAGTTTGGTATACCTCCACTGGTATGTCATCCAGCCCTGGAGTTTGGTATACCTCCACTGGTATGCCATCCAGCCCTGGAGTTTGGTATACCTCCACTGGTATGCCATCCAGCCCTGGAGTTTGGTATACCTCCACTGGTATGTCATCCAGCCCTGGAGTTTGGTATACCTCCACTGGTATGCCACCCAGCCCTCGAGTTTGGTATACCTCCACTGGTATGCCATCCAGCCCTGGAGTTTGGTATACCTCCACTGGTATGCCATCCAGCCCTGGAGTTTGGTATACCTCCACTGGTATGTCATCCAGCCCTGGAGTTTGGTATACCTCCACTGGTATGTCATCCAGCCCTGGAGTTTGGTATACCTCCACTGGTATGTCATCCAGCCCTGGAGTTTGGTATACCTCCACTGGTATGTCATCCAGCCCTGGAGTTTGGTATACCTCCACTGGTATGCCATCCAGCCCTGGAGTTTGGTATACCTCCACTGGTATGCCATCCAGCCCTGGAGTTTGGTATACCTCCACTGGTATGCCATCCAGCCCTGGAGTTTGGTATACCTCCACTGGTATGCCATCCAGCCCTGGAGTTTGGTATACCTCCACTGGTATGTCATCCAGCCCTGGAGTTTGGTATACCTCCACTGGTATGTCATCCAGCCCTGGAGTTTGGTATACCTCCACTGGTATGTCATCCAGCCCTGGAGTTTGGTATACCTCCACTGGTATGCCATCCAGCCCTGGAGTTTGGTATACCTCCACTGGTATGCCATCCAGCCCTGGAGTTTGGTATACCTCCACTGGTATGCCATCCAGCCCTGGAGTTTGGTATACCTCCACTGGTATGCCATCCAGCCCTGGAGTTTGGTATACCTCCACTGGTATGTCATCCAGCCCTGGAGTTTGGTATACCTCCACTGGTATGCCATCCAGCCCTGGAGTTTGGTATACCTCCACTGGTATGCCATCCAGCCCTGGAGTTTGGTATACCTCCACTGGTATGCCATCCAGCCCTGGAGTTTGGTATACCTCCACTGGTATGCCATCCAGCCCTGGAGTTTGGTATACCTCCACTGGTATGCCATCCAGCCCTGGAGTTTGGTATACCTCCACTGGTATGCCATCCAGCCCTGGAGTTTGGTATACCTCCACAGGTATGCCATCCAGCCCTGGAGTTTGGTATACCTCCACTGGTATGCCATCCAGCCCTGGAGTTTGGTATACCTCCACTGGTATGCCATCCAGCCCTGGAGTTTGGTATACCTCCACTGGTATGCCATCCAGCCCTGGAGTTTGGTATACCTCCACTGGTATGCCATCCAGCCCTGGAGTTTGGTATACCTCCACTGGTATGCCATCCAGCCCTGGAGTTTGGTATACCTCCACTGGTATGCCATCCAGCCCTGGAGTTTGGTATACCTCCACAGGTATGCCATCCAGCCCTGGAGTTTGGTATACCTCCACTGGTATGCCATCCAGCCCTGGAGTTTGGTATACCTCCACTGGTATGTCATCCAGCCCTGGAGTTTGGTATACCTCCACTGGTATGTCATCCAGCCCTGGAGTTTGGTATACCTCCACTGGTATGCCATCCAGCCCTGGAGTTTGGTATACCTCCACTGGTATGTCATCCAGCCCTGGAGTTTGGTATACCTCCACTGGTATGCCATCCAGCCCTGGAGTTTGGTATACCTCCACAGGTATGCCATCTAGCCCTGGAGTTTGGTATACCTCCACAGGTATGCCACCCAGCCCTGGAGTTTGGTATACCTCCACAGGTATGCCACCCAGCCCTGGAGTTTGGTATACCTCCACAGGTATGCCACCCAGCCCTGGAGTTTGGTATACCTCCACTGGTATGCCATCTAGCCCTGGAGTTTGGTATACCTCCACTGGTATGCCATCTAGCCCTGGAGTTTGGTATACCTCCACTGGTATGCCATCCAGCCCTGGAGTTTGGTATACCTCCACTGGTATGCCATCCAGCCCTGGAGTTTGGTATACCTCCACTGGTATGTCATCCAGCCCTGGAGTTTGGTATACCTCCACTGGTATGCCACCCAGCCCTGGAGTTTGGTATACCTCCACTGGTATGTCATCCAGCCCTGGAGTTTGGTATACCTCCACTGGTATGTCATCCAGCCCTGGAGTTTGGTATACCTCCACTGGTATGTCATCCAGCCCTGGAGTTTGGTATACCTCCACTGGTATGTCATCCAGCCCTGGAGTTTGGTATACCTCATTTACATTTACATTTAAGTCATTTAGCAGACGCTCTTATCCAGAGCTCCACTGGTATGCCATCCAGCCCTGGAGTTTGGTATACCTCCACTGGTATGCCATCCAGCCCTGGAGTTTGGTATACCTCCACTGGTATGTCATCCAGCCCTGGAGTTTGGTATACCTCCACTGGTATGTCATCCAGCCCTGGAGTTTGGTATACCTCCACTGGTATGCCATCCAGCCCTGGAGTTTGGTATACCTCCACTGGTATGCCATCCAGCCCTGGAGTTTGGTATACCTCCACTGGTATGTCATCCAGCCCTGGAGTTTGGTATACCTCCACTGGTATGTCATCCAGCCCTGGAGTTTGGTATACCTCCACTGGTATGTCATCCAGCCCTGGAGTTTGGTATACCTCCACTGGTATGTCATCCAGCCCTGGAGTTTGGTATACCTCCACTGGTATGCCATCCAGCCCTGGAGTTTGGTATACCTCCACTGGTATGCCATCCAGCCCTGGAGTTTGGTATACCTCCACTGGTATGCCATCCAGCCCTGGAGTTTGGTATACCTCCACTGGTATGCCATCCAGCCCTGGAGTTTGGTATACCTCCACTGGTATGTCATCCAGCGCTGGAGTTTGGTATACCTCCACTGGTATGTCATCCAGCCCTGGAGTTTGGTATACCTCCACTGGTATGTCATCCAGCCCTGGAGTTTGGTATACCTCCACTGGTATGCCATCCAGCCCTGGAGTTTGGTATACCTCCACTGGTATGCCATCCAGCCCTGGAGTTTGGTATACCTCCACTGGTATGTCATCCAGCCCTGGAGTTTGGTATACCTCCACTGGTATGTCATCCAGCCCTGGAGTTTGGTATACCTCCACTGGTATGCCATCCAGCCCTGGAGTTTGGTATACCTCCACTGGTATGCCATCCAGCCCTGGAGTTTGGTATACCTCCACTGGTATGCCATCCAGCCCTGGAGTTTGGTATACCTCCACTGGTATGCCATCCAGCCCTGGAGTTTGGTATACCTCCACTGGTATGCCATCCAGCCCTGGAGTTTGGTATACCTCCACTGGTATGCCATCCAGCCCTGGAGTTTGGTATACCTCCACTGGTATGTCATCCAGCCCTGGAGTTTGGTATACCTCCACTGGTATGCCACCCAGCCCTGGAGTTTGGTATACCTCCACTGGTATGTCATCCAGCCCTGGAGTTTGGTATACCTCCACTGGTATGTCATCCAGCCCTGGAGTTTGGTATACCTCCACTGGTATGCCATCCAGCCCTGGAGTTTGGTATACCTCCACTGGTATGTCATCCAGCCCTGGAGTTTGGTATACCTCCACTGGTATGCCACCCAGCCCTGGAGTTTGGTATACCTCCACTGGTATGCCACCCAGCCCTGGAGTTTGGTATACCTCCACTGGTATGCCATCCAGCCCTGGAGTTTGGTATACCTCCACTGGTATGTCATCCAGCCCTGGAGTTTGGTATACCTCCACTGGTATGTTATCCAGCCCTGGAGTTTGGTATACCTCCACTGGTATGTCATCCAGCCCTGGAGTTTGGTATACCTCCACTGGTATGTCATCCAGCCCTGGAGTTTGGTATACCTCCACTGGTATGCCATCCAGCCCTGGAGTTTGGTATACCTCCACTGGTATGCCATCCAGCCCTGGAGTTTGGTATACCTCCACTGGTATGTCATCCAGCCCTGGAGTTTGGTATACCTCCACTGGTATGCCACCCAGCCCTGGAGTTTGGTATACCTCCACTGGTATGCCACCCAGCCCTGGAGTTTGGTATACCTCCACTGGTATGCCATCCAGCCCTGGAGTTTGGTATACCTCCACTGGTATGTCATCCAGCCCTGGAGTTTGGTATACCTCCACTGGTATGTCATCCAGCCCTGGAGTTTGGTATACCTCCACTGGTATGTCATCCAGCCCTGGAGTTTGGTATACCTCCACTGGTATGTCATCCAGCCCTGGAGTTTGGTATACCTCCACTGGTATGCCATCCAGCCCTGGAGTTTGGTATACCTCCACTGGTATGCCATCCAGCCCTGGAGTTTGGTATACCTCCACTGGTATGCCATCCAGCCCTGGAGTTTGGTATACCTCCACTGGTATGTCATCCAGCCCTGGAGTTTGGTATACCTCCACTGGTATGTCATCCAGCCCTGGAGTTTGGTATACCTCCACTGGTATGTCATCCAGCCCTGGAGTTTGGTATACCTCATTTACATTTACATTTAAGTCATTTAGCAGACGCTCTTATCCAGAGCTCCACTGGTATGCCATCCAGCCCTGGAGTTTGGTATACCTCCACTGGTATGCCATCCAGCCCTGGAGTTTGGTATACCTCCACTGGTATGTCATCCAGCCCTGGAGTTTGGTATACCTCCACTGGTATGTCATCCAGCCCTGGAGTTTGGTATACCTCCACTGGTATGCCATCCAGCCCTGGAGTTTGGTATACCTCCACTGGTATGCCATCCAGCCCTGGAGTTTGGTATACCTCCACTGGTATGTCATCCAGCCCTGGAGTTTGGTATACCTCCACTGGTATGTCATCCAGCCCTGGAGTTTGGTATACCTCCACTGGTATGTCATCCAGCCCTGGAGTTTGGTATACCTCCACTGGTATGTCATCCAGCCCTGGAGTTTGGTATACCTCCACTGGTATGCCATCCAGCCCTGGAGTTTGGTATACCTCCACTGGTATGCCATCCAGCCCTGGAGTTTGGTATACCTCCACTGGTATGCCATCCAGCCCTGGAGTTTGGTATACCTCCACTGGTATGCCATCCAGCCCTGGAGTTTGGTATACCTCCACTGGTATGTCATCCAGCGCTGGAGTTTGGTATACCTCCACTGGTATGTCATCCAGCCCTGGAGTTTGGTATACCTCCACTGGTATGTCATCCAGCCCTGGAGTTTGGTATACCTCCACTGGTATGCCATCCAGCCCTGGAGTTTGGTATACCTCCACTGGTATGCCATCCAGCCCTGGAGTTTGGTATACCTCCAATGGTATGTCATCCAGCCCTGGAGTTTGGTATACCTCCACTGGTATGTCATCCAGCCCTGGAGTTTGGTATACCTCCACTGGTATGCCATCCAGCCCTGGAGTTTGGTATACCTCCACTGGTATGCCATCCAGCCCTGGAGTTTGGTATACCTCCACTGGTATGCCATCCAGCCCTGGAGTTTGGTATACCTCCACTGGTATGCCATCCAGCCCTGGAGTTTGGTATACCTCCACTGGTATGCCATCCAGCCCTGGAGTTTGGTATACCTCCACTGGTATGTCATCCAGCCCTGGAGTTTGGTATACCTCCACTGGTATGCCATCCAGCCCTGGAGTTTGGTATACCTCCACTGGTATGCCATCCAGCCCTGGAGTTTGGTATACCTCCACTGGTATGCCATCCAGCCCTGGAGTTTGGTATACCTCCACTGGTATGCCATCCAGCCCTGGAGTTTGGTATACCTCCACTGGTATGCCATCCAGCCCTGGAGTTTGGTATACCTCCACTGGTATGCCATCCAGCCCTGGAGTTTGGTATACCTCCACTGGTATGTCATCCAGCCCTGGAGTTTGGTATACCTCCACAGGTATGCCATCTAGCCCTGGAGTTTGGTATACCTCCACAGGTATGCCACCCAGCCCTGGAGTTTGGTATACCTCCACAGGTATGCCACCCAGCCCTGGAGTTTGGTATACCTCCACAGGTATGCCACCCAGCCCTGGAGTTTGGTATACCTCCACTGGTATGCCATCTAGCCCTGGAGTTTGGTATACCTCCACTGGTATGCCATCTAGCCCTGGAGTTTGGTATACCTCCACTGGTATGCCATCCAGCCCTGGAGTTTGGTATACCTCCACTGGTATGCCATCCAGCCCTGGAGTTTGGTATACCTCCACTGGTATGTCATCCAGCCCTGGAGTTTGGTATACCTCCACTGGTATGTCATCCAGCCCTGGAGTTTGGTATACCTCCACTGGTATGTCATCCAGCCCTGGAGTTTGGTATACCTCCACTGGTATGTCATCCAGCCCTGGAGTTTGGTATACCTCCACTGGTATGCCATCCAGCCCTGGAGTTTGGTATACCTCCACTGGTATGCCACCCAGCCCTGGAGTTTGGTATACCTCCACTGGTATGCCATCCAGCCCTGGAGTTTGGTATACCTCCACTGGTATGTCATCCAGCCCTGGAGTTTGGTATACCTCCACTGGTATGCCATCCAGCCCTGGAGTTTGGTATACCTCCACTGGTATGCCATCCAGCCCTGGAGTTTGGTATACCTCCACTGGTATGCCATCCAGCCCTGGAGTTTGGTATACCTCCACTGGTATGCCATCCAGCCCTGGAGTTTGGTATACCTCCACTGGTATGCCATCCAGCCCTGGAGTTTGGTATACCTCCACTGGTATGCCATCCAGCCCTGGAGTTTGGTATACCTCCACTGGTATGTCATCCAGCCCTGGAGTTTGGTATACCTCCACAGGTATGCCATCTAGCCCTGGAGTTTGGTATACCTCCACAGGTATGCCACCCAGCCCTGGAGTTTGGTATACCTCCACAGGTATGCCACCCAGCCCTGGAGTTTGGTATACCTCCACAGGTATGCCACCCAGCCCTGGAGTTTGGTATACCTCCACTGGTATGCCATCTAGCCCTGGAGTTTGGTATACCTCCACTGGTATGCCATCTAGCCCTGGAGTTTGGTATACCTCCACTGGTATGCCATCCAGCCCTGGAGTTTGGTATACCTCCACTGGTATGCCATCCAGCCCTGGAGTTTGGTATACCTCCACTGGTATGTCATCCAGCCCTGGAGTTTGGTATACCTCCACTGGTATGTCATCCAGCCCTGGAGTTTGGTATACCTCCACTGGTATGTCATCCAGCCCTGGAGTTTGGTATACCTCCACTGGTATGTCATCCAGCCCTGGAGTTTGGTATACCTCCACTGGTATGCCATCCAGCCCTGGAGTTTGGTATACCTCCACTGGTATGTCATCCAGCCCTGGAGTTTGGTATACCTCCACTGGTATGCCACCCAGCCCTGGAGTTTGGTATACCTCCACTGGTATGCCATCCAGCCCTGGAGTTTGGTATACCTCCACTGGTATGTCATCCAGCCCTGGAGTTTGGTATACCTCCACTGGTATGTTATCCAGCCCTGGAGTTTGGTATACCTCCACTGGTATGTCATCCAGCCCTGGAGTTTGGTATACCTCCACTGGTATGTCATCCAGCCCTGGAGTTTGGTATACCTCCACTGGTATGCCATCCAGCCCTGGAGTTTGGTATACCTCCACTGGTATGCCATCCAGCCCTGGAGTTTGGTATACCTCCACTGGTATGTCATCCAGCCCTGGAGTTTGGTATACCTCCACTGGTATGCCACCCAGCCCTGGAGTTTGGTATACCTCCACTGGTATGCCACCCAGCCCTGGAGTTTGGTATACCTCCACTGGTATGCCATCCAGCCCTGGAGTTTGGTATACCTCCACTGGTATGTCATCCAGCCCTGGAGTTTGGTATACCTCCACTGGTATGCCATCCAGCCCTGGAGTTTGGTATACCTCCACTGGTATGCCATCCAGCCCTGGAGTTTGGTATACCTCCACTGGTATGTCATCCAGCCCTGGAGTTTGGTATACCTCCACTGGTATGTCATCCAGCCCTGGAGTTTGGTATACCTCCACTGGTATGCCATCCAGCCCTGGAGTTTGGTATACCTCCACTGGTATGCCATCCAGCCCTGGAGTTTGGTATACCTCCACTGGTATGCCATCCAGCCCTGGAGTTTGGTATACCTCCACTGGTATGCCATCCAGCCCTGGAGTTTGGTATACCTCCACTGGTATGCCATCCAGCCCTGGAGTTTGGTATACCTCCACTGGTATGCCATCCAGCCCTGGAGTTTGGTATACCTCCACTGGTATGCCATCCAGCCCTGGAGTTTGGTATACCTCCACTGGTATGCCATCCAGCCCTGGAGTTTGGTATACCTCCACTGGTATGCCATCCAGCCCTGGAGTTTGGTATACCTCCACTGGTATGCCATCCAGCCCTGGAGTTTGGTATACCTCCACTGGTATGCCATCCAGCCCTGGAGTTTGGTATACCTCCACTGGTATGTCATCCAGCCCTGGAGTTTGGTATACCTCCACTGGTATGCCATCCAGCCCTGGAGTTTGGTATACCTCCACTGGTATGCCATCCAGCCCTGGAGTTTGGTATACCTCCACTGGTATGCCATCCAGCCCTGGAGTTTGGTATACCTCCACTGGTATGCCATCCAGCCCTGGAGTTTGGTATACCTCCACTGGTATGCCATCCAGCCCTGGAGTTTGGTATACCTCCACTGGTATGCCATCCAGCCCTGGAGTTTGGTATACCTCCACAGGTATGCCATCCAGCCCTGGAGTTTGGTATACCTCCACTGGTATGCCATCCAGCCCTGGAGTTTGGTATACCTCCACTGGTATGCCATCCAGCCCTGGAGTTTGGTATACCTCCACTGGTATGCCATCCAGCCCTGGAGTTTGGTATACCTCCACTGGTATGCCATCCAGCCCTGGAGTTTGGTATACCTCCACTGGTATGCCATCCAGCCCTGGAGTTTGGTATACCTCCACTGGTATGCCATCCAGCCCTGGAGTTTGGTATACCTCCACAGGTATGCCATCCAGCCCTGGAGTTTGGTATACCTCCACTGGTATGCCATCCAGCCCTGGAGTTTGGTATACCTCCACTGGTATGTCATCCAGCCCTGGAGTTTGGTATACCTCCACTGGTATGTCATCCAGCCCTGGAGTTTGGTATACCTCCACTGGTATGCCATCCAGCCCTGGAGTTTGGTATACCTCCACTGGTATGTCATCCAGCCCTGGAGTTTGGTATACCTCCACTGGTATGCCATCCAGCCCTGGAGTTTGGTATACCTCCACTGGTATGTCATCCAGCCCTGGAGTTTGGTATACCTCCACTGGTATGCCATCCAGCCCTGGAGTTTGGTATACCTCCACAGGTATGCCATCTAGCCCTGGAGTTTGGTATACCTCCACAGGTATGCCACCCAGCCCTGGAGTTTGGTATACCTCCACAGGTATGCCACCAGCCCTGGAGTTTGGTATACCTCCACAGGTATGCCACCCAGCCCTGGAGTTTGGTATACCTCCACTGGTATGCCATCTAGCCCTGGAGTTTGGTATACCTCCACTGGTATGTCATCCAGCCCTGGAGTTTGGTATACCTCCACTGGTATGCCATCCAGCCCTGGAGTTTGGTATACCTCCACAGGTATGCCACCCAGCCCTGGAGTTTGGTATACCTCCACTGGTATGCCATCTAGCCCTGGAGTTTGGTATACCTCCACAGGTATGCCACCCAGCCCTGGAGTTTGGTATACCTCCACTGGTATGCCACCCAGCCCTGGAGTTTGGTATACCTCCACAGGTATGCCACCCAGCCCTGGAGTTTGGTATACCTCCACTGGTATGCCATCTAGCCCTGGAGTTTGGTATACCTCCACTGGTATGCCATCCAGCCCTGGAGTTTGGTATACCTCCACTGGTATGCCATCCAGCCCTGGAGTTTGGTATACCTCCACTGGTATGCCATCCAGCCCTGGAGTTTGGTATACCTCCACTGGTATGCCATCCAGCCCTGGAGTTTGGTATACCTCCACTGGTATGCCATCCAGCCCTGGAGTTTGGTATACCTCCACAGGTATGCCATCTAGCCCTGGAGTTTGGTATACCTCCACAGGTATGCCATCCAGCCCTGGAGTTTGGTATACCTCCACAGGTATGCCACCCAGCCCTGGAGTTTGGTATACCTCCACTGGTATGCCATCCAGCCCTGGAGTTTGGTATACCTCCACAGGTATGCCATCTAGCCCTGGAGTTTGGTATACCTCCACAGGTATGCCATCCAGCCCTGGAGTTTGGTATACCTCCACAGGTATGCCACCCAGCCCTGGAGTTTGGTATACCTCCACAGGTATGCCATCCAGCCCTGGAGTTTGGTATACCTCCACAGGTATGCCACCCAGCCCTGGAGTTTGGTATACCTCCACTGGTATGCCACCCAGCCCTGGAGTTTGGTATACCTCCACTGGTATGCCACCCAGCCCTGGAGTTTGGTATACCTCCACTGGTATGCCATCCAGCCCTGGAGTTTGGTATACCTCCACTGGTATGTCATCCAGCCCTGGAGTTTGGTATACCTCCACTGGTATGCCACCCAGCCCTGGAGTTTGGTATACCTCCACTGGTATGTCATCCAGCCCTGGAGTTTGGTATACCTCCACTGGTATGTCATCCAGCCCTGGAGTTTGGTATACCTCCACTGGTATGCCATCCAGCCCTGGAGTTTGGTATACCTCCACTGGTATGTCATCCAGCCCTGGAGTTTGGTATACCTCCACTGGTATGCCACCCAGCCCTGGAGTTTGGTATACCTCCACAGGTATGCCATCCAGCCCTGGAGTTTGGTATACCTCCACTGGTATGTCATCCAGCCCTGGAGTTTGGTATACCTCCACTGGTATGCCACCCAGCCCTGGAGTTTGGTATACCTCCACTGGTATGTCATCCAGCCCTGGAGTTTGGTATACCTCCACTGGTATGCCATCCAGCCCTGGAGTTTGGTATACCTCCACTGGTATGCCATCCAGCCCTGGAGTTTGGTATACCTCCACTGGTATGTCATCCAGCCCTGGAGTTTGGTATACCTCCACTGGTATGCCACCCAGCCCTGGAGTTTGGTATACCTCCACTGGTATGTCATCCAGCCCTGGAGTTTGGTATACCTCCACTGGTATGTTATCCAGCCCTGGAGTTTGGTATACCTCCACTGGTATGCCATCCAGCCCTGGAGTTTGGTATACCTCCACTGGTATGTCATCCAGCCCTGGAGTTTGGTATACCTCCACTGGTATGCCACCCAGCCCTGGAGTTTGGTATACCTCCACAGGTATGCCATCCAGCCCTGGAGTTTGGTATACCTCCACTGGTATGTCATCCAGCCCTGGAGTTTGGTATACCTCCACTGGTATGCCACCCAGCCCTGGAGTTTGGTATACCTCCACTGGTATGTCATCCAGCCCTGGAGTTTGGTATACCTCCACTGGTATGCCACCCAGCCCTGGAGTTTGGTATACCTCCACTGGTATGCTGGATCTGTCTTCAATAAGTTCCTCCATTTCTTTTTGTTTTTCCACTCATTTATTCTGAGCCTCTAAGGTACAGTTTTTTATTGCTGTCTATCCGTTCTGTTTGACCTTTTTTACCTAAATTGCTTTTGTTTACCTCCACTGGTGTGTCATCCAGCCCCGGACTTTTCTCAGCCTTAAAGGCTTTTATAGCATCTAAAAGTTCCTCCTCTGTAATTTGGCTTTCACATGAGTCTTTCTGTACAGATGTTCAGTTTACATTATTAATAGGAAAAAAATCCATACAATTAACTTTGGTTAGTGGAGACGGTGGAGACTGAAACTGAAAGCATATGCTTAAAGTACTCTTTAAAAATATTGTTAGGTGAATCATGGGTGACTCTGTCATTTTTGGTTGCATTTCAATGTTGAAAATGTAAAAAAGATGGGTGGATTTTCCCCCATTTTCCATCCAGTATATCTCACTGGGTTAGTAGATAGTTGAACTGTTCCTGAAAGTTTGTCTGTAGAGTATCTACAGATGGACTATTCAAATAAAAGATTACCCTCCTCTACTGCTCTACTCTACCATACTACACTCTACTCCACTCTACTCTACCATACTACACTCTACTCCACTCTACTCTACCATACTACACTCTAATCCACTCTACTCTACCATACTACACTCTACTCCACTCTACTCTACAATACTACACTCTACTCCACTCTACTCTACCATACTACACTCTACTCCACTCTACTCTACCATACTAAACTCTACTCCACTTTACTCTACCATACTACACTCTACTCCACTCTACTCTACCATACTACACTCTACTCCACTCTACTCTACCATACTACACTCTACTCCACTCTACCATACTACACTCTACTCCACTCTACTCTACCATACTACACTCTACTCCACTCTACTCTACCATACTACACTCTACTCCACTCTACTCTACCATACTACACTCTACTCTACTCTACCATACTACACTCTACTCCACTCTACTCTACCATACTACACTCTACTCCACTCTACTCTACCATACTACACTCTACTCCACTCTACTCTACCATACTACACTCTACTCCACTCTACTCTACCATACTACACTCTACTCCACTCTACTCTACCATACTACACTCTACTCCACTCTACTCTACCATACTACACTCTACTCCACTCTACTCTACCATACTACACTCTACTCCACTCTACTCTACCATACTACACTCTACTCCACTCTACTCTACCATACTACACTCTACTCCACTCTACTCTACCATACTACACTCTACTCCACTCTACTCTACCATACTACACTCTACTCCACTCTACTCTACCATACTACACTCTACTCCACTCTACTCTACCATACTACACTCTACTCCACTCTACTCTATTTTACAAAAATCTACTCCACTCTACTCTACTACACTCCACTCCACTCTACTGCTCTACTCTACCATACTACAATCTTCTCCACTCCACTCTACTCTATTTTACTACACTCTACCACACTCCACTCTACTCCACTCTACTCTATCACACTCTTCTATACTCTACACTTCTACACTATACTCCGCTACACTCCACTCTACTCCACTCTACTTTACTCCACTCTACTCCACTCTCCTCTACTCTACTACACTCTACTATACAATGCTCCACTCTACTACACTATACTACACTCCGCTCTACTCCACTCTATTCTACTCCACTCTCCTCTACTTTACTCAACTCTACTCTACTCCACTCTACACTGCAACACTCAACTCTACTACACTCTACTCCACTCTATTCTACTCCACCCTCCTCTACTTTACTCCACTCTACTCTACTCCACTCTACTCTGCTACACTCTACTCTACTACACTCTACTCCACTCTATTCTACTCCACTCTCCTCTACTTTACTCCACTCTACTCTACTCCACTCTACTACACTCTACTCTACTCCACTCTACTCTACTACACTCTACTACACTCAGCTCTACTCCACTCTATTCTACTCCACTCTACTACACTCTACAATGCTCTACTCTACTCCACTCTACTCTACTCCACTCTACTCTACTCCACTCTACTCTACTACACTCTACTACACTCCGCTCTACTCCACTCTATTCTACTCCACTCTACTACACTCTACAATGCTCTACTCTGCTACACTCTACTCTACTACACTCTACTTTACTCTACTACACTCTTCTTCACTCTTCTTCTCTACTACACTAACATTCAGGTGCTTTATCCCTACCTAGGGCCTGGAGTTTTTCCTGGTCAGGGTACAATGACATGGTAAGTAAAACTCCTGTTCTTCCCTCTCTGGACTCACCTTGCGATACTTGACAAAGTATGCGTTGATTGGATGTCCCCGGTCACGTCCCGCCCTCCACTCCAGGTCATAGACATCAGGTTTGTGAGTCTGAGGAGGGCTAGTAATGATTGGTGCTTCAGGAGTGGGCCGGTCGCTGCTCCTCTCTGTTGGTTGGCCTATGGTGTCCCATAGCCCATCCCCTTCTCCTAGCCCCTCCCCTAGCCCTTCCTCCTCGGGTGGGAGGAGCTCATCTCCCTCGTCGCTCTGGATTGGGTGGACGGAGGGGGGTGGAGCGTCGATCAGAATATCAGTGGTGGAACCGGGCTGAGGTTCTTCTTCTAGAGATAGAAAGAGAAGCTTCAGATTAAACCAGACCTATATCCAAGTATAACCTATATCCAAGTATAACCTATATCCAAGTATAACATCCAAGATTGAAACTTTGATCACAAGTCATATTGTGATGTTTTTAATACATTTTCTTGCTATGTATTCAGATGCAGATAAAATGAATGGTCTTTCTGGGGCCGGTTGGTATGAAATGAGTCAGTCTGCTGCAGAGACCAACAGGAACAGAGTCAGTCTGCTGCAGAGACCAACAGGAACAGAGTCAGTCTGCTGCAGAGACCAACAGGAACAGAGTCAGTCTGCTGCAGAGACCAACAGGAACAGAGTCAGTCTGCTGCAGAGACCAACAGGAACAGAGTCAGTCTGCTGCAGAGACCAACAGGAACAGAGTCAGTCTGCTGCAGAGACCAACAGGAACAGAGTCAGTCTGCTGCAGAGACCAAACAGGAACAGAGTCAGTCTGCTGCAGAGACCAACAGGAACAGAGTCAGTCTGCTGCAGAGACCAACAGGAACAGAGTCAGTCTGCTGCAGAGACCAACAGGAACAGAGTCAGTCTGCTGCAGAGACCAACAGGAACAGAGTCAGTCTGCTGCAGAGACCAACAGGAACAGAGTCAGTCTGCTGCAGAGACCAACAGGAACAGAGTCAGTCTGCTGCAGAGACCAACAGGAACAGAGTCAGTCTGCTGCAGAGACCAACAGGAACAGAGTCAGTCTGCTGCAGAGACCAACAGGAACAGAGTCAGTCTGCTGCAGAGACCAACAGGAACAGAGTCAGTCTGCTGCAGAGACCAACAGGAACAGAGTCAGTCTGCTGCAGAGACCAACAGGAACAGAGTCAGTCTGCTGCAGAGACCAACAGGAACAGAGTCAGTCTGCTGCAGAGACCAACAGGAACAGAGTCAGTCTGCTGCAGAGACCAACAGGAACAGAGTCAGTCTGCTGCAGAGACCAACAGGAACAGAGTCAGTCTGCTGCAGAGACCAACAGGAACAGAGTCAGTCTGCTGCAGAGACCAACAGGAACAGAGTCAGTCTGCTGCAGAGACCAACAGGAACAGAGTCAGTCTGCTGCAGAGACCAACAGGAACAGAGTCAGTCTGCTGCAGAGACCAACAGGAACAAAGTCAGTCTGCTGCAGAGACCAACAGGAACAGAGTCAGTCTGCTGCAGAGACCAACAGGAACAGAGTCAGTCTGCTGCAGAGACCAACAGGAACAGAGTCAGTCTGCTGCAGAGACCAACAAGAACAGAGTCAGTCTGCTGCAGAGACCCAACAGGAACAGAGTCAGTCTGCTGCAGAGACCCAACAGGAACAGAGTCAGTCTGCTGCAGAGACCCAACAGGAACAGAGTCAGTCTGCTGCAGAGACCAACAGGAACAGAGTCAGTCTGCTGCAGAGACCAACAGGAACAGAGTCAGTCTGCTGCAGAGACCAACAGGAACAGAGTCAGTCTGCTGCAGAGACCAACAGGAACAGAGTCAGTCTGCTGCAGAGACCAACAGGAACAGAGTCAGTCTGCTGCAGAGACCAACAGGAACAGAGTCAGTCTGCTGCAGAGACCAACAGGAACAGAGTCAGTCTGCTGCAGAGACCAACAGGAACAGAGTCAGTCTGCTGCAGAGACCAACAGGAACAGAGTCAGTCTGCTGCAGAGACCAACAGGAACAGAGTCAGTCTGCTGCAGAGACCAACAGGAACAGAGTCAGTCTGCTGCAGAGACCAACAGGAACAGAGTCAGTCTGCTGCAGAGACCAACAGGAACAGAGTCAGTCTGCTGCAGAGACCAACAGGAACAGAGTCAGTCTGCTGCAGAGACCAACAGGAACAGAGTCAGTCTGCTGCAGAGACCAACAGGAACAAAGTCAGTCTGCTGCAGAGACCAACAGGAACAGAGTCAGTCTGCTGCAGAGACCAACAGGAACAGAGTCAGTCTGCTGCAGAGACCAACAGGAACAGAGTCAGTCTGCTGCAGAGACCAACAAGAACAGAGTCAGTCTGCTGCAGAGACCCAACAGGAACAGAGTCAGTCTGCTGCAGAGACCCAACAGGAACAGAGTCAGTCTGCTGCAGAGACCCAACAGGAACAGAGTCAGTCTGCTGCAGAGACCAACAGGAACAGAGTCAGTCTGCTGCAGAGACCAACAGGAACAGAGTCAGTCTGCTGCAGAGACCCAACAGGAACAGAGTCAGTCTGCTGCAGAGACCAACAGGCACAGAGTCAGTCTGCTGCAGAGACCCAACAGGAACAGAGGAGGGACTATGTCTCCGCCGTGGACCACAGGCCAGCAGGAAAGCAGGCCAGCAGGAAAGCAGGCCAGCAGGAAAGCAGGCCAGCAGGAAAGCAGGCCAGCAGGAAAGCAGACCAGCAGGAAAGCAGGCCAGCAGGAAAGCAGGCCAGCAGGAAAGCAGGCCAGCAGGAAAGCAGGCCAGCAGGAAAGCAGGCCAGCCGGCAGGGAACAAGCCTTTTCAATCTACATAAAATAACAAGAAACTCCTGGATTCTCACAGCACTACATAATAATGTTAGTTTTTTCCATTATAAACCGGTCCAGAGAGCTGTAAATGGGGACGTCAGGGAGGCTGGGAGGAGGTTTGGCAGGAGACACAGAATATTACACTACATTACAGTATATTACAGTATATCACAGAATATTACACTACATTACAGTATATTACAGTATATCACAGAATATTACACTACATTACAGTATATTACAGTATATCACAGAATATTACACTACATTACAGTATATTACACTATATCACAGAATATTACACTATATTACACCACATTACAGTATATTACAGTATATCACAGAATATTACACTATATTACACCACATTACAGTATATTACAGTATATCACAGAATATTACACTATATTACACTATATTACACCACATTACAGTATTTTATAATATATCACAGAATATTACAGTATATTGCACTATATTACAGTATATTACAGTATATTACACTATATTACACTACATTACAGTATATCACAGAATATTACACTATATTACACTATATACAGTATTTTACAGAATACTACAGTATATTACAGTATATCACAGAATATTACACTACATTACAGTATATTACAGTATATCACAGAATATTACACTACATTACAGTATATTACAGTATATCACAGAATATTACACCACATTACAGTATATTACAGTATATCACAGAATATTACACTATATTACACCACATTACAGTATATTACAGTATATCACAGAATATTACAGTATATTACACTATATTACACCACATTACAGTATTTTATAATATAGCACAGCATATTACAGTATATTGCACTATATTACAGTATATTACAGAATATTACACTATAGTACACTACATTACAGTATATCACATAATATTACAGTATATTACAGTATATTAAAGAATACTACAGTATATTACAATATATTACAGTATATTACAGAATACTACAGTATATTAAAGTATTTTGCAGTATATTACAGAATATTACATTATATTACAGTATATTGCAGTATATTACAGAATACTACAGTATACTACAATATATTACAGTAAGTTGGGTGAATTTTGGCCCATTCCTCCTGACAGAGCTGGTGTAACTGAGTCAGGTTTGTGGGCCTCCTTGCTCACACACGCTTTTTCAATTCCGCCCACACATTTTCTATAGGGTTGAGGTCAGGGCTTTGTAATGGCCACTCCAATACCTTGACTTTGTTGTCCTTAAGCCATTTTGCCACAACTTTGGAAGTATGCTTGGCGTCATTGTCTATTTGGAAAACCCATTTGCGACCAAGCTTTAACTTCCTGACTGATGTCTTGAGATGTTGCTTCAATATATCCACATAATTTTCCTCCCTCATGATACCATCTATTTTGTGAAGTGCACCAGTCCCTCCTGCAGCAAAGCACCCCCACAACATGATGCTGCCACCCCCGTGCTTCACGGTTGGGATGGTGTTCTTCGGCTTGCAAGCCTCCCCCTTTTTCCTCCAAACATAACGATGGTCATTATGGCCAAACAGTTCTATTTTTGTTTCATCAGACCAGAGAACATTTCTCCAAAAAGTCAGATCTTTGTCCCCATGTGCAGCTGCAAACCGTAGTCTGGCTTTTTTATGGTGGTTTTGGAGCAGTGGCTTCTTCCTTGCTGAGCGGCCTTTCAGGTTATGTCGATATAGGACTCGTTTTACTGTGGATATAGATACTTTTGTACTTGTTTCCTCCAGAATCTTCACAAAGTCCTTTGCTGTTGTTCTGGGATTGATTTGCACTTTTCGCACCAAAGTACGTTCATCTCTAGGAGACAGAACGCGTCTCCTTCCTGAGCGGTAGGACGGCTGCGTGGTCCCATGGTGTTTATACTTGTGTACTATTGTTTGTACAGATGAATGTGGTACCTTCAGGCGTTTGGAAATTGCTCCCAAGGATGAACCAGACTTGTGGAGGTATACCATTTTTTTTCTGAGGTCTTGGCTGATTTCTTTAGATTTTCGCATGATGTCAAGCAAAGAGGCACTGAGTTTGAAGTTCGGCCTTGAAATATATCCACAGGTACACCTCCAATTGACACAAATGATGTCAATTAGCCTATCAGAAGCTTCTAAAGCCATGACATCATCTTCTAGATTTTTTTTTGTCACGAATATCACCGATCGGGTGGCGCTCGGCGGTCTTCACCGGTCTACTAGCTGCCACCGATCCCTTTTCCCTTTTCGTTTGGTTTTGTCTAATTGTTTTCACAATCCTTGTTGGGGTTGTTGGGTTGGTGTTATTTAAGCTAGATTAGCCCGCTTGTGATTGTTAATTAAGAGGTGTTCTTTATTATTGTGGGTTTTCCGCTGTCCGGTGAGATACCAGTGTGTACTTAGGAGGTGTCACCTCTTGTACGTTTTCGGTTGGACATTAAAGCGTGTTTTTTCCCGTATCCTCCCTGCGCCTGACTCCACACCCATTCACTCTTTGAGCGTTACAATAATTACAAGTTAGCATTAACACTGGAGTGATAGATGTGCAGATGATGATGTGCTAGTAGAGATACTGGGGTGCAAAGGAGCAAAAAAACAAATAACAATATATGGGGATGAGGTAGTTGGGTGGGATATTTACAGATGGGCTATTTACAGATGCAGCGATCAGTAAACTGCTCTGACAGCTGATGCTTAAAGTTAGTGAGGGAGATATAAGTCTCCAGCTTCAGAGATTTTTGCAATTCGTTCCAGTCATTGGCAGCAGAGAACTGGTCGGAAAGGCGGCCAAAGGAAGAATTGGCTTTGGCGGTGACCAGTCAGATATACCTGCTGGAGCGCGTGCTACGGGTGGGTGCTGCCATGGTGACCATTGAGCTGAGATAAGGCGGGGCTTTACCTAGCAAAGACTTATAGATGACCTGGAGCCAGTGGGTTTGGCGACGAATATGTAGCGAGGGCCAGCAAACGAGAGCATACAGGTCGCAGTGGTGGGTAGTATATGGGGCTTTGGTGACAAAAGGGATGACACTGTGATAGACTGCATCCAATTTGCTGAGTAGAGTGTTGGAGGCTATTTTGTAAATTACATTGCCGAAGTCGAGGACCGAGATGGAGAGATCATTACCAGGCCCTGCAATGCCAAGAGCTGAGTAAAGAAAAGAGTCCCCTCATCCAGCTGGTCCTGGGGCTGAGTTCACTAACCTGTTCTACTAACACACTGAAGCCTCAGTCCCCTCATCCAGCTGGTCCTGGGGCTGAGTTCACTAACCTGTTCTACTAACACACTGAAACATCAGTCCCCTCATCCAGCTGGTCCTGGGGCTGAGTTCACAAACCTGTTCTACTAACACACTGAAGCCTCAGTCCCCTCATCCAGCTGGTCCTGGGGCTGAGTTCACTAACCTGTTCTACTAACACACTGAAGCCTCAGTCCCCTCATCCAGCTGGTCCTGGGGCTGAGTTCACTAACCTGTTCTACTAACACACTGAAGCCTCAGTCCCCTCATCCAGCTGGTCCTGGGGCTGAGTTCACTAACCTGTTCTACTAACACACTGAAGTCTCATTCCCCTCATCCAGCTGGTCCTGAGTTCACTAACCTGTTCTACTAACACACTGAAGCCTCAGTCCCCTCATCCAGCTGGTCCTGAGTTCACTAACCTGTTCTACTAACACACTGAAGCCTCAGTCCCCTCATCCAGCTGGTCCTGGGGCTGAGATCACTAACCTGTTCTACTAACACACTGAAGCCTCAGTCCCCTCATCCAGCTGGTCCTGGGGCTGAATTCACTAACATGTTCTACTAACACACTGAAGCCTCAGTCCCCTCATCCAGCTGGTCCTGGGGCTGAGTTCACATACCTGTTCTACTAAACACACTGAAGCCTCAGTCCCCTCATCCAGCTGGTCCTGGGGCTGAGTTCACTAACCTGTTCTACTAACACACTGAAGCCTCAGTCCCCTCATCCAGCTGGTCCTGGGGCTGAGTTCACAAACCTGTTCTACTAACACACTGAAGCCTCAGTCCCCTCATCCAGCTGGTCCTGGGGCTGAGTTCACACACCTGTTCTACTAACACACTGAAGCCTCAGTCCCCTCATCCAGCTGGTCCTGGGGCTGAGTTCACTAACCTGTCCTACTAACACACTGAAGCCTCAGTCCCCTCATCCAGCTGGTCCTGGGGCTGAGTTCACTAACCTGTTCTACTAACACACTGAAGCCTCAGTCCCCTCATCCAGCTGGTCCTGGGGCTGAGTTCACTAACCTGTTCTACTAACACACTGAAGGCTCGGTCCCCTCATCCAGCTGGTCCTGGGGCTGAGTTCACAAACCTGTTCTACTAACACACTGAAACCTCAGTCCCCTCATCCAGCTGGTCCTGGGGCTGAGTTCACTAACCTGTTCTACTAACACACTGAAACCTCAGTCCCCTCATCCAGCTGGTCCTGGGGCTGAGTTCACTAACCTGTTCTACTAACACACTGAAACCTCAGTCCCCTCATCCAGCTGGTCCTGGGGCTGAGTTCACTAACCTGTTCTACTAACACACTGAAGCCTCAGTCCCCTCATCCAGCTGGTCCTGGGGCTGAGTTCACTAACCTGTTCTACTAACACACTGAAGCCTCAGTCCCCTCATCCAGCTGGTCCTGGGGCTGAGTTCACTAACCTGTTCTACTAACACACTGAAGCCTCAGTCCCCTCATCCAGCTGGTCCTGGGGCTGAGTTCACTAACCTGTTCTACTAACACACTGAAGCCTCAGGACCAGAACATCCAATCAATCAGAACAAACCAAATTACAACACAGTCAAAACAAAACTACATTGCTTATTGGGAAACACAAGCACAAGCACAAAGCAAAATGCAGTGCTATCTGGCCCTAAATCGACAGTACACTGTGGGTAACTATTTGACCATGGTTACTGATCAAAACCTTAGAAAAACCTTGACAAAGTACAGGCTCAGTGAGCACAGCTCTGCCATTGAGAAGGGTAGACACAGGAAAACCTGGCTCCCTGTAGAGGAAAGGCTGTGCAACCACTGCACAACAGCAGAACCTGAGACAGAGCTGCATTTCCTGACAAAATGTAACAAATATAAAAAATTAGAGAGTGTCATTTCCCCAAATCAGAGAGGTCTTTGATAAGGGTTACAAAGACCTCTCTGATGAGAGTAGGGTACCCATCCTGTTGGGGGAGGACGCAGAGAGCTGTGGGTTGGCAGCGCACTACATTGCTGCCTGCCATAAGATGAGGGACAGAGTCTGACAGACCAACCAACCTGCACATGTCCTCTGTGCTTATTGTTATTGTTCAATATGTTGGTTATTTTGACCCTTGGTTACTGTTGTTACTGTTGTCCTGTTGACAATATTGATTATTATTATTATTAATTATGTTAATATTGTACCAAAGTAAGCTTTGGCATTATGTACATTGTTACGTCATGCTAATAAAGCGCATCGAATTCAATTGAGAGAGATGGAGACAGGGAGAGAGAGAGAGAGAGAGAGAGAGAGAGAGAGAGAGAGAGAGAGAGAGAGAGAGAGAGAGACAAAAGGATAGAAAGCGATAGAGAGCAAGAGAGACAGACAGAGAGAGAGAGCTGGAGAGAGAAGGGGAGAAAGGGAGAGAGAGCGAGAGAGAGAGAGAGAGAGAGAGAGTTAGGGAGGGAGGGAGAGAGTGAGTGTGTTTCTCTCTGTAGATGTAGTGTAGCTGGGGATGATTCTCCTGGTATTTTAATGGTTGCTGTGAGGAATGTGGGCAGCTGGCGCGGTCCCATATCCCAGGTTAGTGTTACCAGTTCCAAGCCTGTTGATTTAGTAAAGTGAACCCACTGCTGCCTGCCACACACACCCCAAAAACCTGGACCCTACCCTGCTCTGTTCCCAACCCTGCTCTGTTCCCTACCCTGCTCTGTTCCCTACCCTGCTCTGTTCCATACCCTGCTCTCTTCCCTAACCTACCCTGCTCTGACCCCTACCCTGCTCTGTCCCCTACCCTGCTCTGTTCCCTACCCTGCTCTGTTCCCTACCCTGCTCTGTCCCTACCCTGCTCTGGCCCTACCCTGCTCTGTTCCCTACCCTGCTCTGTACCCTCCCATGCTCTGTTCCCTACCCTGCTCTGGCCCATACCCTGCTCTGCCCCCTACCCTGCTCTGTTCCCTACCCTGCTCTGTCCCTACCCTGCTCTGTTCCCTACCCTGCTCTGTTCCCTACCCTGCTCTGTCCCCTACCCTGCTCTGTTCCCTAACCTACCCTGTTCTGTTCCCTAACCTACCCTGTTCTGTACCCTACCCTTCCCTACTCTGCAGAGACAGAGTTAGGGGCTAGGGGTATTAGGTCAAAGAGAGATTCTCCACAGCCTATATATCACAGTCACAGATCAGTCCATTAGCTATATATCACAGTCACAGATCAGTCCATTAGCTATATATCACAGTCACAGATCAGTCGATTAGCTATATACCACAGTCATAGATCAGTCCATTAGCTATATAGCAGTCACAGATCAGTCCATTAGCTATATATCACAGTCACAGATCAGTCCATTAGCTATATATCACAGTCACAGATCAGTCCATTAGCTATATACCATGTCACAGATCAGTCCATTAGCTATATATCACAGCCACAGATCACTCCATTAGCTATATATCACAGTCACAGATCAGTCCATTAGCTATATATCACAGTCACAGATCCGTCCAGTAGCTATATATCACAGTCACAGATCAGTCATTTAGCTATATATCACAGTCACAGATCAATCCATTAGCTATATATCACAGTCACAGATCAGTCCATTAGCTATATATCACAGTCACAGATCAGTCCATTAGCTATATATCACAGTCACAGATCAATCCATTAGCTATATATCACAGCCACAGAATAGTCCATTAGCTATATATCACAGTCACAGATCAGTCCATTAGCTATATACCACAGTCACAGATCAGTCCATTAGCTATATATCACAGTCACAGATCAATCCATTAGCTATATATCACAGTCACAGATCAGTCCATTAGCTATATATCACAGCCACAGATCAGTCCATTAGCTATATATCACAGTCACAGATCAATCCATTAGCTATATATCACAGCCACAGAATAGTCCATTAGCTATATATCACAGTCACAGATCAGTCCATTAGCTATATACCACAGTCACAGATCAGTCCATTAGCTATATATCACAGTCACAGATCAGTCCATTAGCTATATATCACAGTTAGATGTATTTATTTAATTTAATTTAACCCTTATTTTACCAGGTAAGTTGACTGACAACACATTCTCAATTACATGAACAACCTGGGGAATAGTTACAGGGGGGATGAATGAGCCAATTGGAAGCTGGGGAGGATACGGTATGAGGGCCAGATAACTGGAGTAGGTGGCCATGATGGTATGAGGGCCAGATAACTGGAGTAGGTGGCCATGATGGTATGAGGGCCAGATAACTGGAGTAGGTGGCCATGATGGTATGAGGGCCAGATAACTGGAGTAGGAGGCCATGATGGTATGAGGGCCAGATAACTGGAGTAGGAGGCCATGATGGTATGAGGGCCAGATACCTGGAGTAGGAGGCCATGATGGTATGAGGGCCAGATAACTGGAGTAGGTGGCCATGATGGTATGAGGGCCAGATACCTGGAGTAGGTGGCCATGATGGTATGAGGGCCAGATAACTGGAGTAGGAGGCCATGATGGTATGAGGGCCAGTTAACTGGAGTAGGTGGCCATGATGGTATGAGGGCCAGATAACTGGAGTAGGAGGCCTTGATGGTATGAGGGCCAGTTAACTGGAGTAGGTGGCCTTAATGGTATGAGGGCCAGTTAACTGGAGTAGGTGGCCATGATGGTATGAGGGCCAGATAACTGGAGTAGGTGGCCATGATGGTATGAGGGCCAGTTAACTGGAGTAGGAGGCCATGATGGTATGAGGGCCAGATAGCTGGAGTAGGAGGCCATGATGGTATGAGGGCCAGATAACTGGAGTAGGAGGCCATGATGGTATGAGGGCCATATACCTGGAGTAGGAGGCCATGATGGTATGAGGGCCAGATAACTGGAGTAGAAGGCCATGATGGTATGAGGGCCAGATAACTGGAGTAGGAGGCCATGATGGTATGAGGGCCAGATAACTGGAGTAGGTGGCCATGATGGTATGAGGGCCAGATAACTGGAGTAGGTGGCCATGATGGTATGAGGGCCAGATAACTGGAGTAGGAGGCCATGATGGTATGAGGGCCATATAACTGGAGTAGGTGGCCATGATGGTATGAGGGCCAGATAACTGGAGTAGGAGGCCATGATGGTATGAGGGCCAGATACCTGGAGTAGGAGGCCATGATGGTATGAGGGCCAGATAACTGGAGTAGGTGGCCATGATGGTATGAGGGCCAGATACCTGGAGTAGGTGGCCATGATGGTATGAGGGCCAGATAACTGGAGTAGGAGGCCATGATGGTATGAGGGCCAGTTAACTGGAGTAGGTGGCCATGATGGTATGAGGGCCAGATAACTGGAGTAGGAGGCCTTGATGGTATGAGGGCCAGTTAACTGGAGTAGGTGGCCTTAATGGTATGAGGGCCAGTTAACTGGAGTAGGTGGCCATGATGGTATGAGGGCCAGATAACTGGAGTAGGTGGCCATGATGGTATGAGGGCCAGTTAACTGGAGTAGGAGGCCATGATGGTATGAGGGCCAGATAGCTGGAGTAGGAGGCCATGATGGTATGAGGGCCAGATAACTGGAGTAGGAGGCCATGATGGTATGAGGGCCATATACCTGGAGTAGGAGGCCATGATGGTATGAGGGCCAGATAACTGGAGTAGAAGGCCATGATGGTATGAGGGCCAGATAACTGGAGTAGGAGGCCATGATGGTATGAGGGCCAGATAACTGGAGTAGGAGGCCATGATGGTATGAGGGCCAGATAACTGGAGTAGGAGGCCATGATGGTATGAGGGCCATATAACTGGAGTAGGAGGCCATGATGGTATGAGGGCCAGATAACTGGAGTAGGAGGCCATGATGGTATGAGGGCCATATAACTGGAGTAGGAGGCCATGATGGTATGAGGGCCAGTTAACTGGAGTAGGAGGCCATGATGGTATGAGGGCCAGATAACTGGAGTAGGAGGCCATGATGGTATGAGGGCCATATAACTGGAGTAGGAGGCCTTGATGGTATGAGGGCCAGATAACTGGAGTAGGTGGCCATGATGGTATGAGGGCCATATAACTGGAGTAGGTGGCCATGATAGTATGAGGGCCATATAACTGGAGTAGGAGGCCTTGATGGTATGAGGGCCATATAACTGGAGTAGGTGGCCATGATAGTATGAGGGCCATATAACTGGAGTAGGAGGCCTTGATGGTATGAGGGCCAGATAACTGGAGTAGGAGGCCATGATGGTATGAGGGCCAGATAACTGGAGTAGGAGGCCATGATGGTATGAGGGCCAGATAACTGGAGTAGGAGGCCTTGATGGTATGAGGGCCATATAACTGGAGTAGGAGGCCATGATGGTATGAGGGCCAGATAACTGGAGTAGGAGGCCTTGATGGTATGAGGGCCATATAACTGGAGTAGGAGGCCATGATGGTATGAGGGCCAGTTAACTGGAAGCTATTCTAGAAGATCCATTTCAGCAGAACACAATTTCACTTAGAGAAAGAGACTATGACTGGTTGTTTGGGATTGGATGTGGGATGGTGGGGAGGGAACTGGAACCTAGCAACACATATGTACATCAATCAATTAATAAATCAATCAATCAAATGTATTTATAAAGCCCTTTGACCGGAACATTTGAACAAACATAAACAGAACAGAGACACAAACACAACTGACAGTGTACTCCTTTAACGACAGCCGACAGTAAACACTTTATATATACAACAATATAATTTAGTGGAACAGGCAGCAGAGACGATCTGATAACAAACCTCTGGTGCCTGGTACCTGGTAACCCACGGAGCCAAAGAACTGCCATGACCGTGTCTTAAAACTCAGCTTATCTAACTCACATCTAGTTCTCACTGTAAACACACCAGTGGTGCAGCACATCACAGAAGAATGAATCTATCTTTCTGAACTCAGAGAAGGAGGAGGCAGGAGAGAACAGAACGAAGGGAGCTCTGGTCTCAGCTCAGACCACCATCACACTATCCCTCTGCTCTGGTCTGGTCTAGCCTTACTGATACTAACCTTACTGACACTAGCCTTACTGCTACTAGCCTTACTGCTATTAGCCTTACTGATACTAACCTTACTGACACTAGCCTTACTGACACTAGCCTTACTGCTATTAGCCTTACTGCTATTAGCCTTACTGATACTAGCCTTACTGATACTAACCTTACTGACACTAGCCTTACTGCTACTAGCCTTACTGCTATTAGCCTTACTGCTATTAGCCTTACTGATACTAGCCTTACTGATACTAGCCTTACTGCTATTAGCCTTACTGCTATTAGCCGTACTGATACTAGCCTTACTGCTATTAGCCTTACTGCTACTAGCCTTACTGCTATTAGCCTTACTGATACTAGCCTTACTGCTATTAGCCTTACTGCTACTAGCCTTACTGCTATTAGCCTTACTGATACTAACCTTACTGATACTAGCCTTACTGCTACTAGCCTTACTGCTACTAGCCTTACTGATACTAACCTTACTGCTACTAGCCTTACTGCTACTAGCCTTACTGCTATTAGCCTTACTGATACTAACCTTACTGCTATTAGCCTTACTGCTACTAGCCTTACTGCTACTAGCCTTACTGATACTAACCTACACACCTCATATCAGGGTGTGTAGCCCAAACTGTTGGGACGCTACAGACAGAAGTTGGCAGATCGGCTGTACCGACTTCAGACGAGTCCCAAGACGCTTGGGGTCGTTGAGATTTTCATGATGTCTAATGGTCTGACATCACAGCTCTAGCTCTGTCACGTTTCACCGCAGATGTGGACGTGTTACATAGGTGGATGTGGTGGATTTAGACGCATCCAATTAAAATAACAGATATCTCTCTAAAACAGATATCTCTCTAAAACAGATATCTCTCTAAAACAGATATCTCTAGTTTAAATTGACAGATTTTTATGGGGATTACGGTATTATGCTAATTAGATTTAGAGATCGACTCTAGGGGGTTAACCTAACCCTAAACCTAACCCTAACCCAAACCTTAACCCAAACCTTCACCCTAAACCTAACCCTAAACCTAACCCAAACCTTAACCTTAACCCAAACCTTCACCCTAAACCTAACCTTAACCCAAACCTAACCCTAAACCTAACCCAAACCTTAACCCAAACCTTCACCCTAAACCTAACCCTAAACCTAACCCTAAACCTAACCCAAACCTTAACCCTAACCTTAACCCAAACCTAACCCTAACCCTAACCCTAACCCTAAACCTAACCCTAAACGTAACCCTAACGCTAAACCTAAACCTAACCCTAAACCTAACCCTAACTTTAACCCAAACCTTAACCCTAAACCTAACCCGTAAGCCTAAAATAGCCTTTTTTCTTGTGGGGACTGGCTAAATGAATTTTCCTCGTTTTACTATCCTTGTGAGGACTTCTGGTCCCCAAAAGGATAAAACAACCAAACACACACGCTCAGAGTCCTCCAAGGCTACTCTTTCCATTCCTCCCTGAGATTATCCCTGGTGGCCGGCATTAAGGTAGCTCTCACGCAAAAACAGGAGGGGAGAGATGTGGGGAAGATGGAGAGGGGAGAGGGGAGAGGGGAGAGGGGAGAGGGGAGAGGGGAGAGATGTGGGGAAGATGGAGAGGGAGTAAGGGAGAGGGAGAGGGGAGAGGGGAGAGATGGAGAGGGGAGAGGGGGTAAGGGAGAGGGGAGAGATGTGGGGAAGATGGAGAGGGGAGAGGGGGAGGGGTAGTGGAGAGGGGAGAGGGGAGAAAGGGAGAGGTACTACTTCAACCTACTCCCTAAACCAGCAGGGAAAACAACACATTTTCTCATACAATCACTTCCTGATACGCCACTGCTTTAGGAGAGTACACTGTACCTGATTGGAGGGTGAGCCTGCCAGCTGACTGGGCTGAGCCAATCCCGTTATCCACCAGGCACTGGTACACACCCACGTCCTGTGATGTCACCCCTTTGATGCAGAGGGAGGAGGCTGTGATTTGGAGGCGGGGCGAGGGGGCGATGGGGGCAGAGTTGAAGAGCCAGGTGACATTGGGGGTGGGGTTTCCCTTGGCAACGCAGGTGAAGTGAGCGGCGTCTCCAGGTAAGACAGACTGGTCAGACAGATTCCTCAGGACAGATGCATCCTCTGGGGAAGAGAGGGGAGGAAGTCAGGACTCTCAACTAGTTAGATAAAAATCTACCATTAGAGTAATTAATCTAACCTTTCTTTAACCAGGAAGTGCCATTGAGGTCAGAAGAGCTGTTTCCCATGAGACACCTGACTACAGAAGTGACCTGTTAGTAACTCACCGAGCACATTCACAGTATAGTTGACGCTGAGTAGGTTCGTCCCTGTCTCCGTGGTAACAGAACACAGGTAGTTCCCTCCATCACTCCTCTTCAGGTTCAGGAGGATCAGGTTGTTGTGTCTCCTGCTGTTCCCTGCTGGCACGGCTGGCAGTGCCACCTCCTGCCCATTCTTCAGCCACTGGGCAGCGGGCGACGGACTGCCCGACACCACACACTCCAACACCAGCAAGCTGGAGTGTTTCACTGATAGAGTAGTAGGGGTGACGGGGTATACTATCCTCCACGGGGAGGGGTCGTCAGAGGCTGAGGAGAAACAGGAAGTGTTGTAAAAACTAGACATGAAGTGGTGAACGTCTTGTAATTACACTGTTATCTTCTCTTAGCTACATACAGTATGGCATCGCAATAAAGTACCGTCTGTATTGAATGTAGAGTTAATCAAGTAGAGATAATGAACTATTGATAATGAAGTATATATATTGAAGAAGCGATAATGAGGTAGGGATATTGACGTAGAGACAATGAAGAAGAGGTCATGAAGAATAGATAATGAAGCAGAGGTATTAAAGTAGAGATATTAAAGTAGAGATATTGAAGTATGGATATTAAAGTAGAGATATTAAAGTAGAGATATTAAAGTAGAGATATTGAAGTAGAGATATTAAAGTAGATATATTAATGTAGAGATATTAAGTAGATATATTAAAGTAGAGATATTAATGTAGAGATATTAAGTAGATATATTAAAGTAGAGATATTGAAGTAGAGATATTAAAGTAGAGATATTAAGTAGATATATTAAAGTAGAGATAATGAAGTAGAGATATTAAAGGAGAGATATTAAAGTAGAGATATTAAAGTAGAGATATTAAAGTAGAGATATTAAGTAGATATATTAAAGTAGAGATATTAAAGTAGAGATATTAAAGTAGAGATATTAAAGTAGAGATATTAAAGTAGAGATATTAATGTAGAGATATTAAAGTAGAGATATTAAAGTAGAGATATTAAAGTAGAGATATTAAAGTAGATATAATGAAGCAATAAAAAAAGAACAAGTGTTCCATTGAGAGAAGAGTCAGAAGTGTGGTAGTTAAAATACCACATGACTTACGTTTGACAGTCAGCTTGGTACCTTGAGCCTCTACTCTGGTCTCCATGGTTACAGGGTTGTACGCGCCACACTTATACATGCCCCCATGTTGGGGGGAAACAGAGAGGATCTGAAGGTTCCCAGATGGGAGGACTATATAGTCATCTGAAAACAGAGAGACAATCACAATCACAACTTTTTGATTCTACTTTATTGACTTTGAATCTTAAGATTCACTTGGTTTGGTATGTCATTGAGAACACAACAAATTGTTGGTTACAAAGTGTTGGTTACAGAGTGTTGGTTTCAGAGTGTTGGTTTCAGAGTGTTGGTTTCAGAGTGTTGGTTTCAGAGTGTTGGTTACAGAGTGTTGGTTACAGAGTGTTGGTTACAGAGTGTTGGTTACAGAGTGTTGGTTTCAGAGTGTTGGTTTCAGAGTGTTGGTTACAGAGTGTTGGTTACAGAGTGTTGGTTACAGAGTGTTGGTTTCAGAGTGTTGGTTTCAGAGTGTCGGTTTCAGAGTGTCGGTTACAGAGTGTCGGTTACAGAGTGTCGGTTACAGAGTGTCGGTTACAGAGTGTTGGTTACAGAGTGTTGGTTACAGAGTGTTGGTTTCAGAGTGTTGGTTACAGAGTGTTGATTACAGAGTGTTGGTTTCAGAGTGTTGGTTACAGAGTGTTGGTTACAGAGTGTTGGTTACAGAGTGTTGGTTTCAGAGTGTTGGTTACAGAGTGTTGGTTACAGAGTGTTGGTTACAGAGTGTTGGTTTCAGAGTGTTGGTTACAGAGTGTTGATTACAGAGTGTTGGTTTCAGAGTGTTGGTTTCAGAGTGTTGGTTACAGAGTGTTGGTTACAGAGTGTTGGTTTCAGAGTGTTGGTTACAGAGTGTTGATTACAGAGTGTTGGTTTCAGAGTGTTGGTTTCAGAGTGTTGGTTACAGAGTGTTGGTTACAGAGTGTTGGTTTCAGAGTGTTGGTTACAGAGTGTTGGT
>NC_092107.1:51476935-51479435 GCF_045679555.1 Salvelinus alpinus | reverse complement strand
AGAGAGGCAGATCCAGATTACAGATACTAGTGTAAAGTAGAGAGGCAGATCCAGATTACAGATACTAGTGTAAAGTAGAGGGGCAGATCCAGATTACAGATACTAGTGTAAAGTAGAGGGGCAGATCCAGATTACAGATACTAGTGTAAAGTAAAGAGGCAGATCCAGATTACAGATACTAGTGTAAAGTAGAGAGGCAGATCCAGATTACAGATACTAGTGTAAAGTAGAGAGGCAGATCCAGATTACAGATACTAGTGTAAATTAGAGAGGCAGATCTAGATTACAGATACTAGTGTAAAGTAGAGAGGCAGATCCAGATTACAGATATTAGTGTAAAGTAGAGAGGCAGATCCAGATTACAGATACTAGTGTAAAGTAGAGAGGCAGATCTAGATTACAGATATTAGTGTAAAGTAGAGAGGCAGATCCAGATTACAGATACTAGTGTAAAGTAGAGGGGCAGATCCAGATTACAGATACTAGTGTAAAGTAAAGAGGCAGATCCAGATTACAGATACTAGTGTAAAGTAGAGAGGCAGATCTAGATTACAGATACTAGTGTAAAGTAAAGAGGCAGATCCAGATTACAGATACTAGTGTAAAGTAGAGAGGCAGATCCAGATTACAGATACTAGTGTAAAGTAGAGAGGCAGATCCAGATTACAGATACTAGTGTAAAGTAGAGAGGCAGATCCAGATTACAGATACTAGTGTAAAGTAGAGAGGCATATCCAGATTATAGATACTAGTGTAAAGTAGAGAGGCAGATCCAGATTACAGATACTAGTGTAAAGTAGAGGGGCAGATCCAGATTACAGATACTAGTGTAAAGTAGAGAGGCAGATCCAGATTACAGATACTAGTGTAAAGTAGAGAGGCAGATCCAGATTACAGATACTAGTGTAAAGTAGAGGGGCAGATCCAGATTACAGATACTAGTGTAAAGTAGAGAGGCAGATCCAGATTACAGATACTAGTGTAAAGTAGAGAGGCATATCCAGATTATAGATACTAGTGTAAAGTAGAGAGGCAGATCCAGATTACAGATACTAGTGTAAAGTAGAGGGGCAGATCCAGATTACAGATACTAGTGTAAAGTAGAGAGGCAGATCCAGATTACAGATACTAGTGTAAAGTAGAGAGGCAGATCCAGATTACAGATACTAGTGTAAAGTAGAGGGGCAGATCCAGATTACAGATACTAGTGTAAAGTAGAGGGGCAGATCCAGATTACAGATACTAGTGTAAAGTAAAGAGGCAGATCCAGATTACAGATACTAGTGTAAAGTAGAGAGGCAGATCCAGATTACAGATACTAGTGTAAAGTAGAGAGGCAGATCCAGATTACAGATACTAGTGTAAAGTAGAGAGGCAGATCTAGATTACAGATACTAGTGTAAAGTAGAGAGGCAGATCCAGATTACAGATATTAGTGTAAAGTAGAGAGGCAGATCCAGATTACAGATACTAGTGTAAAGTAGAGAGGCAGATCTAGATTACAGATATTAGTGTAAAGTAGAGAGGCAGATCCAGATTACAGATACTAGTGTAAAGTAGAGGGGCAGATCCAGATTACAGATACTAGTGTAAAGTAAAGAGGCAGATCCAGATTACAGATACTAGTGTAAAGTAGAGAGGCAGATCTAGATTACAGATACTAGTGTAAAGTAAAGAGGCAGATCCAGATTACAGATACTAGTGTAAAGTAGAGAGGCAGATCCAGATTACAGATACTAGTGTAAAGTAGAGAGGCAGATCCAGATTACAGATACTAGTGTAAAGTAGAGAGGCAGATCCAGATTACAGATACTAGTGTAAAGTAGAGAGGCATATCCAGATTATAGATACTAGTGTAAAGTAGAGAGGCAGATCCAGATTACAGATACTAGTGTAAAGTAGAGGGGCAGATCCAGATTACAGATACTAGTGTAAAGTAGAGAGGCAGATCCAGATTACAGATACTAGTGTAAAGTAGAGAGGCAGATCCAGATTACAGATACTAGTGTAAAGTAGAGGGGCAGATCCAGATTACAGATACTAGTGTAAAGTAGAGAGGCAGATCCAGATTACAGATACTAGTGTAAAGTAGAGAGGCATATCCAGATTATAGATACTAGTGTAAAGTAGAGAGGCAGATCCAGATTACAGATACTAGTGTAAAGTAGAGGGGCAGATCCAGATTACAGATACTAGTGTAAAGTAGAGAGGCAGATCCAGATTACAGATACTAGTGTAAAGTAGAGAGGCAGATCCAGATTACAGATACTAGTGTAAAGTAGAGGGGCAGATCCAGATTACAGATACTAGTGTAAAGTAGAGAGGCAGATCCAGATTACAGATACTAGTGTAAAGTAGAGAGGCATATCCAGATTATAGATACTAGTGTAAAGTAGAGAGGCAGATCCAGATTACAGATACTAGTGTAAAGTAGAGGGGCAGATCCAGATTACAGATACTAGTGTAAAGTAGAGAGGCAGATCCAGATTACAGATACTAG